>NW_026697491.1:0-44553 GCF_030435755.1 Ochotona princeps | reverse complement strand
ACGCAAATATTGGTGTGAGAGCTAATTCAATCAAGGAAACACTGCATGTTGGTGAAGGGCATATTCAAGAAGGATCAGCCGAGTGGTTCTTGTGGGAGAACAACTCCATTTGGCTCACTAACTTCACACACCATCAGGCTTCCAAGCAGCTCTCAAGGAAACTCAGTTTTCGCACTCTATGCTTAGTGCCCTTTGAGTGCATTATCTAGGAATGAACCTGGTAGAGCATCCCACACAAACGAATGCTCCACATGCGGGTTTCACATGCCACCAACTCCACATTCACAGGCAACTTCAGCGCCACAGCCGTTTTCAGATAGCCCTCAATGCAAAGGCTCTAGACGCAAATATTGGTGTGAGAGCTAATTCAATCAAGGAAACACTGCATGTTGGTGAAGGGCATATTGAAGAAGGATCAGCCGAGTGGTTCTTGTGGGAGAACAACTCCATTTGGCTCACTAACGTCACACACCATCAGGCTTCCAAGCAGCTCTCAAGGAAACTCAGTTTTCACACTCTATGCTTAGTGCCCTTTGAGTGCATTATCTAGGAATGAACCTGGTAGAGCATCCCACACAAACGAATGTTCCACATGCGGGTTTCACATGCCACCAACTCCACATTCACAGGCAACTTCAGCGCCACAGCCGTTTTCAGATAGCCCTCAATGCAAAGGCTCTAGACGCAAATATTGGTGTGAGAGCTAATTCAATCAAGGAAACACTGCATGTTGGTGAAGGGCATATTGAAGAAGGATCAGCCGAGTGGTTCTTGTGGGAGAACAACTCCATTTGGCTCACTAACTTCACACACCATCAGGCTTCCAAGCAGCTCTCAAGGAAACTCAGTTTTCACACTCTATGCTTAGTGCCCTTTGAGTGCATTATCTAGGAATGAACCTGGTAGAGCATCCCACACAAACGAATGCTCCACATGCGGGTTTCACATGCCACCAACTCCACATTCACAGGCAACTTCAGCGACACAGCCGTTTTCAGATAGCCCTCAATGCAAAGGCTCTAGACGCAAATATTGGTGTGAGAGCTAATTCAATCAAGGAAACACTGCATGTTGGTGAAGGGCATATTGAAGAAGGATCAGCCGAGTGGTTCTTGTGGGAGAACAACTCCATTTGGCTCACTAACTTCACACACCATCAGGCTTCCAAGCAGCTCTCAAGGAAACTCAGTTTTCACACTCTATGCTTAGTGCCCTTTGAGTGCATTATCTAGGAATGAACCTGGTAGAGCATCCCACACAAACGAATGCTCCACATGCGGGTTTCACATGCCAGCAACTCCACATTCACAGGCAACTTCAGCGCCACAGCCGTTTTCAGATAGCCCTCAATGCAAAGGCTCTAGACGCAAATATTGGTGTGAGAGCTAATTCAATCAAGGAAACACTGCATGTTGGTGAAGGGCATATTGAAGAAGGATCAGCCGAGTGGTTCTTGTGGGAGAACAACTCCATTTGGCTCACTAACTTCACACACCATCAGGCTTCCAAGCAGCTCTCAAGGAAACTCAGTTTTCACACTCTATGCTTAGTGCCCTTTGAGTGCATTATCTAGGAATGAACCTGGTAGAGCATCCCACACAAACGAATGCTCCACATGCGGGTTTCACATGCCACCAACTCCACATTCACAGGCAACTTCAGCGCCACAGCCGTTTTCAGATAGCCCTCAATGCAAAGGCTCTAGACGCAAATATTGGTGTGAGAGCTAATTCAATCAAGGAAACACTGCATGTTGGTGAAGGGCATATTGAAGAAGGATCAGCCGAGTGGTTCTTGTGGGAGAACAACTCCATTTGGCTCACTAACTTCACACACCATCAGGCTTCCAAGCAGCTCTCAAGGAAACTCAGTTTTCACACTCTATGCTTAGTGCCCTTTGAGTGCATTATCTAGGAATGAACCTGGTAGAGCATCCCACACAAACGAATGCTCCACATGCGGGTTTCACATGGCAGCAACTCCACATTCACAGGCAACTTCAGCGCCACAGCCGTTTTCAGATAGCCCTCAATGCAAAGGCTCTAGACGCAAATATTGGTGTGAGAGCTAATTCAATCAAGGAAACACTGCATGTTGGTGAAGGGCATATTGAAGAAGGATCAGCCGAGTGGTTCTTGTGGGAGAACAACTCCATTTGGCTCACTAACTTCACACACCATCAGGCTTCAAGCAGCTCTCAAGGAAACTCAGTTTTCACACTCTATGCTTAGTGCCCTTTGAGTGCATTATCTAGGAATGAACCTGGTAGAGCATCCCACACAAACGAATGCTCCACATGCGGGTTTCACATTCCACCAACTCCACATTCACAGGCAACTTCAGCGCCACAGCCGTTTTCAGATAGCCCTCAATGCAAAGGCTCTAGACGCAAATATTGGTGTGAGAGCTAATTCAATCAAGGAAACACTGCATGTTGGTGAAGGGCATATTGAAGAAGGATCAGCCGAGTGGTTCTTGTGGGAGAACAACTCCATTTGGCTCACTAACTTCACACACCATCAGGCTTCCAAGCAGCTCTCAAGGAAACTCAGTTTTCACACTCTATGCTTAGTGCCCTTTGAGTGCATTATCTAGGAATGAACCTGGTAGAGCATCCCACACAAACGAATGCTCCACATGCGGGTTTCACATGCCACCAACTCCACATTCACAGGCAACTTCAGCGCCACAGCCGTTTTCAGATAGCCCTCAATGCAAAGGCTCTAGACGCAAATATTGGTGTGAGAGCTAATTCAATCAAGGAAACACTGCATGTTGGTGAAGGGCATATTGAAGAAGGATCAGCCGAGTGGTTCTTGTGGGAGAACAACTCCATTTGGCTCACTAACTTCACACACCATCAGGCTTCCAAGCAGCTCTCAAGGAAACTCAGTTTTCACACTCTATGCTTAGTGCCCTTTGAGTGCATTATCTAGGAATGAACCTGGTAGAGCATCCCACAGAAAGGAATGCTCCACATGCGGGTTTCACATGCCACCAACTCCACATTCACAGGCAACTTCAGCGCCACAGCCGTTTTCAGATAGCCCTCAATGCAAAGGCTCTAGACGCAAATATTGGTGTGAGAGCTAATTCAATCAAGGAAACACTGCATGTTGGTGAAGGGCATATTGAAGAAGGATCAGCCGAGTGGTTCTTGTGGGAGAACAACTCCATTTGGCTCACTAACTTCACACACCATCAGGCTTCCAAGCAGCTCTCAAGGAAACTCAGTTTTCACACTCTATGCTTAGTGCCCTTTGAGTGCATTATCTAGGAATGAGCCTGGTAGAGCATCCCACACAAACGAATGCTCCACATGCGGGTTTCACATGCCACCAACTCCACATTCACAGGCAACTTCAGCGCCACAGCCGTTTTCAGATAGCCCTCAATGCAAAGGCTCTAGACGCAAATATTGGTGTGAGAGCTAATTCAATCAAGGAAACACTGCATGTTGGTGAAGGGCATATTGAAGAAGGATCAGCCGAGTGGTTCTTGTGGGAGAACAACTCCATTTGGCTCACTAACTTCACACACCATCAGGCTTCCAAGCAGCTCTCAAGGAAACTCAGTTTTCACACTCTATGCTTAGTGCCCTTTGAGTGCATTATCTAGGAATGAACCTGGTAGAGCATCCCACACAAACGAATGCTCCACATGCGGGTTTCACATGCCACCAACTCCACATTCACAGGCAACTTCAGCGCCACAGCCGTTTTCAGATAGCCCTCAATGCAAAGGCTCTAGACGCAAATATTGGTGTGAGAGCTAATTCAATCAAGGAAACACTGCATGTTGGTGAAGGGCATATTGAAGAAGGATCAGCCGAGTGGTTCTTGTGGGAGAACAACTCCATTTGGCTCACTAACTTCACACACCATCAGGCTTCCAAGCAGCTCTCAAGGAAACTCAGTTTTCACACTCTATGCTTAGTGCCCTTTGAGTGCATTATCTAGGAATGAACCTGGTAGAGCATCCCACAGAACGAATGCTCCACATTCGGGTTTCACATGGCAGCAACTCCACATTCACAGGCAACTTCAGCGCCACAGCCGTTTTCAGATAGCCCTCAATGCAAAGGCTCTAGACGCAAATATTGGTGTGAGAGCTAATTCAATCAAGGAAACACTGCATGTTGGTGAAGGACATATTGAAGAAGGATCAGCCGAGTGGTTCTTGTGGGAGAACAACTCCATTTGGCTCACTAACTTCACACACCATCAGGCTTCCAAGCAGCTCTCAAGGAAACTCAGTTTTCACACTCTATGCTTAGTGCCCTTTGAGTGCATTATCTAGGAATGAACCTGGTAGAGCATCCCACACAAACGAATGCTCCACATGCGGGTTTCACATGCCAGCAACTCCACATTCACAGGCAACTTCAGCGCCACAGCCGTTTTCAGATAGCCCTCAATGCAAAGGCTCTAGACGCAAATATTGGTGTGAGAGCTAATTCAATCAAGGAAACACTGCATGTTGGTGAAGGGCATATTGAAGAAGGATCAGCCGAGTGGTTCTTGTGGGAGAACAACTCCATTTGGCTCACTAACTTCACACACCATCAGGCTTCCAAGCAGCTCTCAAGGAAACTCAGTTTTCACACTCTATGCTTAGTGCCCTTTGAGTGCATTATCTAGGAATGAACCTGGTAGAGCATCCCACACAAACGAATGCTCCACATGCGGGTTTCACATGCCACCAACTCCACATTCACAGGCAACTTCAGCGCCACAGCCGTTTTCAGATAGCCCTCAATGCAAAGGCTCTAGACGCAAATATTGGTGTGAGAGCTAATTCAATCAAGGAAACACTGCATGTTGGTGAAGGGCATATTGAAGAAGGATCAGCCGAGTGGTTCTTGTGGGAGAACAACTCCATTTGGCTCACTAACTTCACACACCATCAGGCTTCCAAGCAGCTCTCAAGGAAACTCAGTTTTCACACTCTATGCTTAGTGCCCTTTGAGTGCATTATCTAGGAATGAACCTGGTAGAGCATCCCACACAAACGAATGCTCCACATGCGGGTTTCACATGCCACCAACTCCACATTCACAGGCAACTTCAGCGCCACAGCCGTTTTCAGATAGCCCTCAATGCAAAGGCTCTAGACGCAAATATTGGTGTGAGAGCTAATTCAATCAAGGAAACACTGCATGTTGGTGAAGGGCATATTGAAGAAGGATCAGCCGAGTGGTTCTTGTGGGAGAACAACTCCATTTGGCTCACTAACTTCACACACCATCAGGCTTCCAAGCAGCTCTCAAGGAAACTCAGTTTTCACACTCTATGCTTAGTGCCCTTTGTATGGCTAGGACTGAAATGAACCTGGTAGAGCATCCCACACAAACGAATGCTCCACATGCGGGTTTCACATGCCACCAACTCCACATTCACAGGCAACTTCAGCGCCACAGCCGTTTTCAGATAGCCCTCAATGCAAAGGCTCTAGACGCAAATATTGGTGTGAGAGCTAATTCAATCAAGGAAACACTGCATGTTGGTGAAGGGCATATTGAAGAAGGATCAGCCGAGTGGTTCTTGTGGGAGAACAACTCCATTTGGCTCACTAACTTCACACACCATCAGGCTTCCAAGCAGCTCTCAAGGAAACTCAGTTTTCATACTCCATGCTTAGTGCCCTTTGAGTGCATTATCTAGGAATGAACCTGGTAGAGCATCCCACACAAACGAATGCTCCACATGCGGGTTTCACATGCCACCAACTCCACATTCACAGGCAACTTCAGCGCCACAGCCGTTTTCAGATAGCCCTCAATGCAAAGGCTCTAGACGCAAATATTGGTGTGAGAGCTAATTCAATCAAGGAAACACTGCATGTTGGTGAAGGGCATATTCAAGAAGGATCAGCCGAGTGGTTCTTGTGGGAGAACAACTCCATTTGGCTCACTAACGTCACACACCATCAGGCTTCCAAGCAGCTCTCAAGGAAACTCAGTTTTCACACTCTATGCTTAGTGCCCTTTGAGTGCATTATCTAGGAATGAACCTGGTAGAGCATCCCACACAAACGAATGTTCCACATGCGGGTTTCACATGCCACCAACTCCACATTCACAGGCAACTTCAGCGCCACAGCCGTTTTAATCAAAGAATAGCCCTCAATGCAAAGGCTCTAGACGCAAATATTGGTGTGAGAGCTAATTCAATCAAGGAAACACTGCATGTTGGTGAAGGGCATATTCAAGAAGGATCAGCCGAGTGGTTCTTGTGGGAGAACAACTCCATTTGGCTCACTAACTTCACACACCATCAGGCTTCCAAGCAGCTCTCAAGGAAACTCAGTTTTCACACTCTATGCTTAGTGCCCTTTGAGTGCATTATCTAGGAATGAACCTGGTAGAGCATCCCACACAAACGAATGCTCCACATGCGGGTTTCACATGCCAGCAACTCCACATTCACAGGCAACTTCAGCGCCACAGCCGTTTTCAGATAGCCCTCAATGCAAAGGCTCTAGACGCAAATATTGGTGTGAGAGCTAATTCAATCAAGGAAACACTGCATGTTGGTGAAGGGCATATTGAAGAAGGATCAGCCGAGTGGTTCTTGTGGGAGAACAACTCCATTTGGCTCACTAACTTCACACACCATCAGGCTTCCAAGCAGCTCTCAAGGAAACTCAGTTTTCACACTCTATGCTTAGTGCCCTTTGAGTGCATTATCTAGGAATGAACCTGGTAGAGCATCCCACACAAACGAATGCTCCACATGCGGGTTTCACATGCCACCAACTCCACATTCACAGGCAACTTCAGCCCCACAGCCGTTTTCAAATAGCCCTCAATGCAAAGGCTCTAGACGCAAATATTGGTGTGAGAGCTAATTCAATCAAGGAAACACTGCATGTTGGTGAAGGGCATATTGAAGAAGGATCAGCCGAGTGGTTCTTGTGGGAGAACAACTCCATTTGGCTCACTAACTTCACACACCATCAGGCTTCCAAGCAGCTCTCAAGGAAACTCAGTTTTCACACTCTATGCTTAGTGCCCTTTGAGTGCATTATCTAGGAATGAACCTGGTAGAGCATCCCACACAAACGAATGCTCCACATGCGGGTTTCACATGCCACCAACTCCACATTCACAGGCAACTTCAGCCCCACAGCCGTTTTCAGATAGCCCTCAATGCAAAGGCTCTAGACGCAAATATTGGTGTGAGAGCTAATTCAATCAAGGAAACACTGCATGTTGGTGAAGGGCATATTGAAGAAGGATCAGCCGAGTGGTTCTTGTGGGAGAACAACTCCATTTGGCTCACTAACTTCACACACCATCAGGCTTCCAAGCAGCTCTCAAGGAAACTCAGTTTTCACACTCTATGCTTAGTGCCCTTTGAGTGCATTATCTAGGAATGAACCTGGTAGAGCATCCCACACAAACGAATGCTCCACATGCGGGTTTCACATGCCAGCAACTCCACATTCACAGGCAACTTCAGCGCCACAGCCGTTTTCAGATAGCCCTCAATGCAAAGGCTCTAGACGCAAATATTGGTGTGAGAGCTAATTCAATCAAGGAAACACTGCATGTTGGTGAAGGGCATATTGAAGAAGGATCAGCCGAGTGGTTCTTGTGGGAGAACAACTCCATTTGGCTCACTAACTTCACACACCATCAGGCTTCCAAGCAGCTCTCAAGGAAACTCAGTTTTCACACTCTATGCTTAGTGCCCTTTGAGTGCATTATCTAGGAATGAACCTGGTAGAGCATCCCACACAAACGAATGCTCCACATGCGGGTTTCACATGCCACCAACTCCACATTCACAGGCAACTTCAGCGCCACAGCCGTTTTCAGATAGCCCTCAATGCAAAGGCTCTAGACGCAAATATTGGTGTGAGAGCTAATTCAATCAAGGAAACACTGCATGTTGGTGAAGGGCATATTGAAGAAGGATCAGCCGAGTGGTTCTTGTGGGAGAACAACTCCATTTGGCTCACTAACTTCACACACCATCAGGCTTCCAAGCAGCTCTCAAGGAAACTCAGTTTTCACACTCTATGCTTAGTGCCCTTTGAGTGCATTATCTAGGAATGAACCTGGTAGAGCATCCCACACAAACGAATGCTCCACATGCGGGTTTCACATGCCACCAACTCCACATTCACAGGCAACTTCAGCGACACAGCCGTTTTCAGATAGCCCTCAATGCAAAGGCTCTAGACGCAAATATTGGTGTGAGAGCTAATTCAATCAAGGAAACACTGCATGTTGGTGAAGGGCATATTGAAGAAGGATCAGCCGAGTGGTTCTTGTGGGAGAACAACTCCATTTGGCTCACTAACTTCACACACCATCAGGCTTCCAAGCAGCTCTCAAGGAAACTCAGTTTTCACACTCTATGCTTAGTGCCCTTTGAGTGCATTATCTAGGAATGAACCTGGTAGAGCATCCCACACAAACGAATGCTCCACATGCGGGTTTCACATGCCACCAACTCCACATTCACAGGCAACTTCAGCGCCACAGCCGTTTTCAGATAGCCCTCAATGCAAAGGCTCTAGACGCAAATATTGGTGTGAGAGCTAATTCAATCAAGGAAACACTGCATGTTGGTGAAGGGCATATTGAAGAAGGATCAGCCGAGTGGTTCTTGTGGGAGAACAACTCCATTTGGCTCACTAACTTCACACACCATCAGGCTTCCAAGCAGCTCTCAAGGAAACTCAGTTTTCACACTCTATGCTTAGTGCCCTTTGAGTGCATTATCTAGGAATGAACCTGGTAGAGCATCCCACACAAACGAATGCTCCACATGCGGGTTTCACATGCCACCAACTCCACATTCACAGCAACTTCAGCGCCACAGCCGTTTTCAGATAGCCCTCAATGCAAAGGCTCTAGACACAAATATTGGTGTGAGAGCTAATTCAATCAAGGAAACACTGCATGTTGGTGAAGGGCATATTGAAGAAGGATCAGCCGAGTGGTTCTTGTGGGAGAACAACTCCATTTGGCTCACTAACTTCACACACCATCAGGCTTCCAAGCAGCTCTCAAGGAAACTCAGTTTTCACACTCTATGCTTAGTGCCCTTTGAGTGCATTATCTAGGAATGAACCTGGTAGAGCATCCCACACAAACGAATGCTCCACATGCGGGTTTCACATGGCAGCAACTCCACATTCACAGGCAACTTCAGCGCCACAGCCGTTTTCAGATAGCCCTCAATGCAAAGGCTCTAGACGCAAATATTGGTGTGAGAGCTAATTCAATCAAGGAAACACTGCATGTTGGTGAAGGGCATATTGAAGAAGGATCAGCCGAGTGGTTCTTGTGGGAGAACAACTCCATTTGGCTCACTAACTTCACACACCATCAGGCTTCCAAGCAGCTCTCAAGGAAACTCAGTTTTCACACTCTATGCTTAGTGCCCTTTGTGTACCTAGGACTGAAATGAAGCTTGGTCAGCATCCCACACAAACGAATGCTCCACATGCGGGTTTCCCATGCCACCAACTCCACATTCACAGGCAACTTCAGCGCCACAGCCGTTTTCAGATAGCCCTCAATGCAAAGGCTCTAGACGCAAATATTGGTGTGAGAGCTAATTCAATCAAGGAAACACTGCATGTTGGTGAAGGGCATATTGAAGAAGGATCAGCCGAGTGGTTCTTGTGGGAGAACAACTCCATTTGGCTCACTAACTTCACACACCATCAGGCTTCCAAGCAGCTCTCAAGGAAACTCAGTTTTCACACTCTATGCTTAGTGCCCTTTGAGTGCATTATCTAGGAATGAACCTGGTAGAGCATCCCACACAAACGAATGCTCCACATGCGGGTTTCACATGCCACCAACTCCACATTCACAGGCAACTTCAGCGCCACAGCCGTTTTCAGATAGCCCTCAATGCAAAGGCTCTAGACGCAAATATTGGTGTGAGAGCTAATTCAATCAAGGAAACACTGCATGTTGGTGAAGGGCATATTGAAGAAGGACCAGCCGAGTGGTTCTTGTGGGAGAACAACTCCATTAGGCTCACTAACTTCACACACCATCAGGCTTCCAAGCAGCTCTCAAGGAAACTCAGTTTTCACACTGTATGCTTAGTGTCCTTTGAGTGCATTATCTAGGAATGAACCTGGTAGAGCATCCCACACAAACGAATGCTCCACATGCGGGTTTCACATGCCACCAACTCCACATTCACAGGCAACTTCAGCGCCACAGCCGTTTTCAGATAGCCCTCAATGCAAAGGCTCTAGACGCAAATATTGGTGTGAGAGCTAATTCAATCAAGGAAACACTGCATGTTGGTGAAGGGCATATTGAAGAAGGATCAGCCGAGTGGTTCTTGTGGGAGAACAACTCCATTTGGCTCACTAACTTCACACACCATCAGGCTTCCAAGCAGCTCTCAAGGAAACTCAGTTTTCACACTCTATGCTTAGTGCCCTTTGAGTGCATTATCTAGGAATGAACCTGGTAGAGCATCCCACACAAACGAATGCTCCACATGCGGGTTTCACATGCCACCAACTCCACATTCACAGGCAACTTCAGCCCCACAGCCGTTTTCAGATAGCCCTCAATGCAAAGGCTCTAGACGCAAATATTGGTGTGAGAGCTAATTCAATCAAGGAAACACTGCATGTTGGTGAAGGGCATATTGAAGAAGGATCAGCCGAGTGGTTCTTGTGGGAGAACAACTCCATTTGGCTCACTAACTTCACACACCATCAGGCTTCCAAGCAGCTCTCAAGGAAACTCAGTTTTCACACTCTATGCTTAGTGCCCTTTGAGTGCATTATCTAGGAATGAACCTGGTAGAGCATCCCACACAAACGAATGCTCCACATGCGGGTTTCACATGCCAGCAACTCCACATTCACAGGCAACTTCAGCGCCACAGCCGTTTTCAGATAGCCCTCAATGCAAAGGCTCTAGACGCAAATATTGGTGTGAGAGCTAATTCAATCAAGGAAACACTGCATGTTGGTGAAGGGCATATTGAAGAAGGATCAGCCGAGTGGTTCTTGTGGGAGAACAACTCCATTAGGCTCACTAACTTCACACACCATCAGGCTTCCAAGCAGCTCTCAAGGAAACTCAGTTTTCACACTCTATGCTTAGTGCCCTTTGAGTGCATTATCTAGGAATGAACCTGGTAGAGCATCCCACACAAACGAATGCTCCACATGCGGGTTTCACATGCCACCAACTCCACATTCACAGGCAACTTCAGCGACACAGCCGTTTTCAGATAGCCCTCAATGCAAAGGCTCTAGACGCAAATATTGGTGTGAGAGCTAATTCAATCAAGGAAACACTGCATGTTGGTGAAGGGCATATTGAAGAAGGATCAGCCGAGTGGTTCTTGTGGGAGAACAACTCCATTTGGCTCACTAACTTCACACACCATCAGGCTTCCAAGCAGCTCTCAAGGAAACTCAGTTTTCACACTCTATGCTTAGTGCCCTTTGAGTGCATTATCTAGGAATGAACCTGGTAGAGCATCCCACACAAACGAATGCTCCACATGCGGGTTTCACATGCCACCAACTCCACATTCACAGGCAACTTCAGCGACACAGCCGTTTTCAGATAGCCCTCAATGCAAAGGCTCTAGACGCAAATATTGGTGTGAGAGCTAATTCAATCAAGGAAACACTGCATGTTGGTGAAGGGCATATTGAAGAAGGATCAGCCGAGTGGTTCTTGTGGGAGAACAACTCCATTTGGCTCACTAACTTCACACACCATCAGGCTTCCAAGCAGCTCTCAAGGAAACTCAGTTTTCACACTCTATGCTTAGTGCCCTTTGAGTGCATTATCTAGGAATGAACCTGGTAGAGCATCCCACACAAACGAATGCTCCACATGCGGGTTTCACATGCCACCAACTCCACATTCACAGGCAACTTCAGCGCCACAGCCGTTTTCAGATAGCCCTCAATGCAAAGGCTCTAGACGCAAATATTGGTGTGAGAGCTAATTCAATCAAGGAAACACTGCATGTTGGTGAAGGGCATATTGAAGAAGGATCAGCCGAGTGGTTCTTGTGGGAGAACAACTCCATTTGGCTCACTAACTTCACACACCATCAGGCTTCCAAGCAGCTCTCAAGGAAACTCAGTTTTCACACTCTATGCTTAGTGCCCTTTGAGTGCATTATCTAGGAATGAACCTGGTAGAGCATCCCACACAAACGAATGCTCCACATGCGGGTTTCACATGCCACCAACTCCACATTCACAGCAACTTCAGCGCCACAGCCGTTTTCAGATAGCCCTCAATGCAAAGGCTCTAGACACAAATATTGGTGTGAGAGCTAATTCAATCAAGGAAACACTGCATGTTGGTGAAGGGCATATTGAAGAAGGATCAGCCGAGTGGTTCTTGTGGGAGAACAACTCCATTTGGCTCACTAACTTCACACACCATCAGGCTTCCAAGCAGCTCTCAAGGAAACTCAGTTTTCACACTCTATGCTTAGTGCCCTTTGAGTGCATTATCTAGGAATGAACCTGGTAGAGCATCCCACACAAACGAATGCTCCACATGCGGGTTTCACATGGCAGCAACTCCACATTCACAGGCAACTTCAGCGCCACAGCCGTTTTCAGATAGCCCTCAATGCAAAGGCTCTAGACGCAAATATTGGTGTGAGAGCTAATTCAATCAAGGAAACACTGCATGTTGGTGAAGGGCATATTGAAGAAGGATCAGCCGAGTGGTTCTTGTGGGAGAACAACTCCATTTGGCTCACTAACTTCACACACCATCAGGCTTCCAAGCAGCTCTCAAGGAAACTCAGTTTTCACACTCTATGCTTAGTGCCCTTTGTGTACCTAGGACTGAAATGAAGCTTGGTCAGCATCCCACACAAACGAATGCTCCACATGCGGGTTTCACATGCCACCAACTCCACATTCACAGGCAACTTCAGCGCCACAGCCGTTTTCAGATAGCCCTCAATGCAAAGGCTCTAGACGCAAATATTGGTGTGAGAGCTAATTCAATCAAGGAAACACTGCATGTTGGTGAAGGGCATATTGAAGAAGGATCAGCCGAGTGGTTCTTGTGGGAGAACAACTCCATTTGGCTCACTAACTTCACACACCATCAGGCTTCCAAGCAGCTCTCAAGGAAACTCAGTTTTCACACTCTATGCTTAGTGCCCTTTGAGTGCATTATCTAGGAATGAACCTGGTAGAGCATCCCACACAAACGAATGCTCCACATGCGGGTTTCACATGCCACCAACTCCACATTCACAGGCAACTTCAGCGCCACAGCCGTTTTCAGATAGCCCTCAATGCAAAGGCTCTAGACGCAAATATTGGTGTGAGAGCTAATTCAATCAAGGAAACACTGCATGTTGGTGAAGGGCATATTGAAGAAGGACCAGCCGAGTGGTTCTTGTGGGAGAACAACTCCATTAGGCTCACTAACTTCACACACCATCAGGCTTCCAAGCAGCTCTCAAGGAAACTCAGTTTTCACACTGTATGCTTAGTGTCCTTTGAGTGCATTATCTAGGAATGAACCTGGTAGAGCATCCCACACAAACGAATGCTCCACATGCGGGTTTCACATGCCACCAACTCCACATTCACAGGCAACTTCAGCGCCACAGCCGTTTTCAGATAGCCCTCAATGCAAAGGCTCTAGACGCAAATATTGGTGTGAGAGCTAATTCAATCAAGGAAACACTGCATGTTGGTGAAGGGCATATTGAAGAAGGATCAGCCGAGTGGTTCTTGTGGGAGAACAACTCCATTTGGCTCACTAACGTCACACACCATCAGGCTTCCAAGCAGCTCTCAAGGAAACTCAGTTTTCACACTCTATGCTTAGTGCCCTTTGAGTGCATTATCTAGGAATGAACCTGGTAGAGCATCCCACACAAACGAATGTTCCACATGCGGGTTTCCCATGCCACCAACTCCACATTCACAGGCAACTTCAGCGCCACAGCCGTTTTCAGATAGCCCTCAATGCAAAGGCTCTAGACGCAAATATTGGTGTGAGAGCTAATTCAATCAAGGAAACACTGCATGTTGGTGAAGGGCATATTGAAGAAGGATCAGCCGAGTGGTTCTTGTGGGAGAACAACTCCATTTGGCTCACTAACTTCACACACCATCAGGCTTCCAAGCAGCTCTCAAGGAAACTCAGTTTTCACACTCTATGCTTAGTGCCCTTTGAGTGCATTATCTAGGAATGAACCTGGTAGAGCATCCCACACAAACGAATGCTCCACATGCGGGTTTCACATGCCACCAACTCCACATTCACAGGCAACTTCAGCGACACAGCCGTTTTCAGATAGCCCTCAATGCAAAGGCTCTAGACGCAAATATTGGTGTGAGAGCTAATTCAATCAAGGAAACACTGCATGTTGGTGAAGGGCATATTGAAGAAGGATCAGCCGAGTGGTTCTTGTGGGAGAACAACTCCATTTGGCTCACTAACTTCACACACCATCAGGCTTCCAAGCAGCTCTCAAGGAAACTCAGTTTTCACACTCTATGCTTAGTGCCCTTTGAGTGCATTATCTAGGAATGAACCTGGTAGAGCATCCCACACAAACGAATGCTCCACATGCGGGTTTCACATGCCAGCAACTCCACATTCACAGGCAACTTCAGCGCCACAGCCGTTTTCAGATAGCCCTCAATGCAAAGGCTCTAGACGCAAATATTGGTGTGAGAGCTAATTCAATCAAGGAAACACTGCATGTTGGTGAAGGGCATATTGAAGAAGGATCAGCCGAGTGGTTCTTGTGGGAGAACAACTCCATTTGGCTCACTAACTTCACACACCATCAGGCTTCCAAGCAGCTCTCAAGGAAACTCAGTTTTCACACTCTATGCTTAGTGCCCTTTGAGTGCATTATCTAGGAATGAACCTGGTAGAGCATCCCACACAAACGAATGCTCCACATGCGGGTTTCACATGCCACCAACTCCACATTCACAGGCAACTTCAGCGCCACAGCCGTTTTCAGATAGCCCTCAATGCAAAGGCTCTAGACGCAAATATTGGTGTGAGAGCTAATTCAATCAAGGAAACACTGCATGTTGGTGAAGGGCATATTGAAGAAGGATCAGCCGAGTGGTTCTTGTGGGAGAACAACTCCATTTGGCTCACTAACTTCACACACCATCAGGCTTCCAAGCAGCTCTCAAGGAAACTCAGTTTTCACACTCTATGCTTAGTGCCCTTTGAGTGCATTATCTAGGAATGAACCTGGTAGAGCATCCCACACAAACGAATGCTCCACATGCGGGTTTCACATGCCAGCAACTCCACATTCACAGGCAACTTCAGCGCCACAGCCGTTTTCAGATAGCCCTCAATGCAAAGGCTCTAGACGCAAATATTGGTGTGAGAGCTAATTCAATCAAGGAAACACTGCATGTTGGTGAAGGGCATATTGAAGAAGGATCAGCCGAGTGGTTCTTGTGGGAGAACAACTCCATTTGGCTCACTAACTTCACACACCATCAGGCTTCCAAGCAGCTCTCAAGGAAACTCAGTTTTCACACTCTATGCTTAGTGCCCTTTGAGTGCATTATCTAGGAATGAACCTGGTAGAGCATCCCACACAAACGAATGCTCCACATGCGGGTTTCACATGCCACCAACTCCACATTCACAGGCAACTTCAGCGCCACAGCCGTTTTCAGATAGCCCTCAATGCAAAGGCTCTAGACGCAAATATTGGTGTGAGAGCTAATTCAATCAAGGAAACACTGCATGTTGGTGAAGGGCATATTGAAGAAGGATCAGCCGAGTGGTTCTTGTGGGAGAACAACTCCATTTGGCTCACTAACTTCACACACCATCAGGCTTCCAAGCAGCTCTCAAGGAAACTCAGTTTTCACACTCTATGCTTAGTGCCCTTTGAGTGCATTATCTAGGAATGAACCTGGTAGAGCATCCCACACAAACGAATGCTCCACATGCGGGTTTCACATGCCAGCAACTCCACATTCACAGGCAACTTCAGCGCCACAGCCGTTTTCAAATAGCCCTCAATGCAAAGGCTCTAGACGCAAATATTGGTGTGAGAGCTAATTCAATCAAGGAAACACTGCATGTTGGTGAAGGGCATATTGAAGAAGGATCAGCCGAGTGGTTCTTGTGGGAGAACAACTCCATTTGGCTCACTAACTTCACACACCATCAGGCTTCCAAGCAGCTCTCAAGGAAACTCAGTTTTCACACTCTATGCTTAGTGCCCTTTGAGTGCATTATCTAGGAATGAACCTGGTAGAGCATCCCACAGAAAGGAATGCTCCACATGCGGGTTTCACATGCCACCAACTCCACATTCACAGGCAACTTCAGCGCCACAGCCGTTTTCAGATAGCCCTCAATGCAAAGGCTCTAGACGCAAATATTGGTGTGAGAGCTAATTCAATCAAGGAAACACTGCATGTTGGTGAAGGGCATATTGAAGAAGGATCAGCCGAGTGGTTCTTGTGGGAGAACAACTCCATTTGGCTCACTAACTTCACACACCATCAGGCTTCCAAGCAGCTCTCAAGGAAACTCAGTTTTCACACTCTATGCTTAGTGCCCTTTGAGTGCATTATCTAGGAATGAGCCTGGTAGAGCATCCCACACAAACGAATGCTCCACATGCGGGTTTCACATGCCACCAACTCCACATTCACAGGCAACTTCAGCGCCACAGCCGTTTTCAGATAGCCCTCAATGCAAAGGCTCTAGACGCAAATATTGGTGTGAGAGCTAATTCAATCAAGGAAACACTGCATGTTGGTGAAGGGCATATTGAAGAAGGATCAGCCGAGTGGTTCTTGTGGGAGAACAACTCCATTTGGCTCACTAACTTCACACACCATCAGGCTTCCAAGCAGCTCTCAAGGAAACTCAGTTTTCACACTCTATGCTTAGTGCCCTTTGAGTGCATTATCTAGGAATGAACCTGGTAGAGCATCCCACACAAACGAATGCTCCACATGCGGGTTTCACATGCCACCAACTCCACATTCACAGGCAACTTCAGCGCCACAGCCGTTTTCAGATAGCCCTCAATGCAAAGGCTCTAGACGCAAATATTGGTGTGAGAGCTAATTCAATCAAGGAAACACTGCATGTTGGTGAAGGGCATATTGAAGAAGGATCAGCCGAGTGGTTCTTGTGGGAGAACAACTCCATTTGGCTCACTAACTTCACACACCATCAGGCTTCCAAGCAGCTCTCAAGGAAACTCAGTTTTCACACTCTATGCTTAGTGCCCTTTGAGTGCATTATCTAGGAATGAACCTGGTAGAGCATCCCACAGAAACGAATGCTCCACATTCGGGTTTCACATGGCAGCAACTCCACATTCACAGGCAACTTCAGCGCCACAGCCGTTTTCAGATAGCCCTCAATGCAAAGGCTCTAGACGCAAATATTGGTGTGAGAGCTAATTCAATCAAGGAAACACTGCATGTTGGTGAAGGGCATATTGAAGAAGGATCAGCCGAGTGGTTCTTGTGGGAGAACAACTCCATTTGGCTCACTAACTTCACACACCATCAGGCTTCCAAGCAGCTCTCAAGGAAACTCAGTTTTCACACTCTATGCTTAGTGCCCTTTGAGTGCATTATCTAGGAATGAACCTGGTAGAGCATCCCACACAAACGAATGCTCCACATGCGGGTTTCACATGCCACCAACTCCACATTCACAGGCAACTTCAGCGCCACAGCCGTTTTCAGATAGCCCTCAATGCAAAGGCTCTAGACGCAAATATTGGTGTGAGAGCTAATTCAATCAAGGAAACACTGCATGTTGGTGAAGGGCATATTGAAGAAGGATCAGCCGAGTGGTTCTTGTGGGAGAACAACTCCATTTGGCTCACTAACTTCACACACCATCAGGCTTCCAAGCAGCTCTCAAGGAAACTCAGTTTTCACACTCTATGCTTAGTGCCCTTTGTGTACCTAGGACTGAAATGAAGCTTGGTCAGCATCCCACACAAACGAATGCTCCACATGCGGGTTTCCCATGCCACCAACTCCACATTCACAGGCAACTTCAGCGCCACAGCCGTTTTCAGATAGCCCTCAATGCAAAGGCTCTAGACGCAAATATTGGTGTGAGAGCTAATTCAATCAAGGAAACACTGCATGTTGGTGAAGGGCATATTGAAGAAGGATCAGCCGAGTGGTTCTTGTGGGAGAACAACTCCATTTGGCTCACTAACTTCACACACCATCAGGCTTCCAAGCAGCTCTCAAGGAAACTCAGTTTTCACACTCTATGCTTAGTGCCCTTTGAGTGCATTATCTAGGAATGAACCTGGTAGAGCATCCCACACAAACGAATGCTCCACATGCGGGTTTCACATGCCACCAACTCCACATTCACAGGCAACTTCAGCGACACAGCCGTTTTCAGATAGCCCTCAATGCAAAGGCTCTAGACGCAAATATTGGTGTGAGAGCTAATTCAATCAAGGAAACACTGCATGTTGGTGAAGGGCATATTGAAGAAGGATCAGCCGAGTGGTTCTTGTGGGAGAACAACTCCATTTGGCTCACTAACTTCACACACCATCAGGCTTCCAAGCAGCTCTCAAGGAAACTCAGTTTTCACACTCTATGCTTAGTGCCCTTTGAGTGCATTATCTAGGAATGAACCTGGTAGAGCATCCCACACAAACGAATGCTCCACATGCGGGTTTCACATGCCAGCAACTCCACATTCACAGGCAACTTCAGCGCCACAGCCGTTTTCAGATAGCCCTCAATGCAAAGGCTCTAGACGCAAATATTGGTGTGAGAGCTAATTCAATCAAGGAAACACTGCATGTTGGTGAAGGGCATATTGAAGAAGGATCAGCCGAGTGGTTCTTGTGGGAGAACAACTCCATTTGGCTCACTAACTTCACACACCATCAGGCTTCCAAGCAGCTCTCAAGGAAACTCAGTTTTCACACTCTATGCTTAGTGCCCTTTGAGTGCATTATCTAGGAATGAACCTGGTAGAGCATCCCACACAAACGAATGCTCCACATGCGGGTTTCACATGCCACCAACTCCACATTCACAGGCAACTTCAGCGCCACAGCCGTTTTCAGATAGCCCTCAATGCAAAGGCTCTAGACGCAAATATTGGTGTGAGAGCTAATTCAATCAAGGAAACACTGCATGTTGGTGAAGGGCATATTGAAGAAGGATCAGCCGAGTGGTTCTTGTGGGAGAACAACTCCATTTGGCTCACTAACTTCACACACCATCAGGCTTCCAAGCAGCTCTCAAGGAAACTCAGTTTTCACACTCTATGCTTAGTGCCCTTTGAGTGCATTATCTAGGAATGAACCTGGTAGAGCATCCCACACAAACGAATGCTCCACATGCGGGTTTCACATGCCAGCAACTCCACATTCACAGGCAACTTCAGCGCCACAGCCGTTTTCAGATAGCCCTCAATGCAAAGGCTCTAGACGCAAATATTGGTGTGAGAGCTAATTCAATCAAGGAAACACTGCATGTTGGTGAAGGGCATATTGAAGAAGGATCAGCCGAGTGGTTCTTGTGGGAGAACAACTCCATTTGGCTCACTAACTTCACACACCATCAGGCTTCCAAGCAGCTCTCAAGGAAACTCAGTTTTCACACTCTATGCTTAGTGCCCTTTGAGTGCATTATCTAGGAATGAACCTGGTAGAGCATCCCACACAAACGAATGCTCCACATGCGGGTTTCACATTCCACCAACTCCACATTCACAGGCAACTTCAGCGCCACAGCCGTTTTCAGATAGCCCTCAATGCAAAGGCTCTAGACGCAAATATTGGTGTGAGAGCTAATTCAATCAAGGAAACACTGCATGTTGGTGAAGGGCATATTGAAGAAGGATCAGCCGAGTGGTTCTTGTGGGAGAACAACTCCATTTGGCTCACTAACTTCACACACCATCAGGCTTCCAAGCAGCTCTCAAGGAAACTCAGTTTTCACACTCTATGCTTAGTGCCCTTTGAGTGCATTATCTAGGAATGAACCTGGTAGAGCATCCCACACAAACGAATGCTCCACATGCGGGTTTCACATGCCACCAACTCCACATTCACAGGCAACTTCAGCGCCACAGCCGTTTTCAGATAGCCCTCAATGCAAAGGCTCTAGACGCAAATATTGGTGTGAGAGCTAATTCAATCAAGGAAACACTGCATGTTGGTGAAGGGCATATTGAAGAAGGATCAGCCGAGTGGTTCTTGTGGGAGAACAACTCCATTTGGCTCACTAACTTCACACACCATCAGGCTTCCAAGCAGCTCTCAAGGAAACTCAGTTTTCACACTCTATGCTTAGTGCCCTTTGAGTGCATTATCTAGGAATGAACCTGGTAGAGCATCCCACAGAAAGGAATGCTCCACATGCGGGTTTCACATGCCACCAACTCCACATTCACAGGCAACTTCAGCGCCACAGCCGTTTTCAGATAGCCCTCAATGCAAAGGCTCTAGACGCAAATATTGGTGTGAGAGCTAATTCAATCAAGGAAACACTGCATGTTGGTGAAGGGCATATTGAAGAAGGATCAGCCGAGTGGTTCTTGTGGGAGAACAACTCCATTTGGCTCACTAACTTCACACACCATCAGGCTTCCAAGCAGCTCTCAAGGAAACTCAGTTTTCACACTCTATGCTTAGTGCCCTTTGAGTGCATTATCTAGGAATGAGCCTGGTAGAGCATCCCACACAAACGAATGCTCCACATGCGGGTTTCACATGCCACCAACTCCACATTCACAGGCAACTTCAGCGCCACAGCCGTTTTCAGATAGCCCTCAATGCAAAGGCTCTAGACGCAAATATTGCTGTGAGAGCTAATTCAATCAAGGAAACACTGCATGTTGGTGAAGGGCATATTGAAGAAGGATCAGCCGAGTGGTTCTTGTGGGAGAACAACTCCATTTGGCTCACTAACTTCACACACCATCAGGCTTCCAAGCAGCTCTCAAGGAAACTCAGTTTTCACACTCTATGCTTAGTGCCCTTTGAGTGCATTATCTAGGAATGAACCTGGTAGAGCATCCCACACAAACGAATGCTCCACATGCGGGTTTCACATGCCACCAACTCCACATTCACAGGCAACTTCAGCGCCACAGCCGTTTTCAGATAGCCCTCAATGCAAAGGCTCTAGACGCAAATATTGGTGTGAGAGCTAATTCAATCAAGGAAACACTGCATGTTGGTGAAGGGCATATTGAAGAAGGATCAGCCGAGTGGTTCTTGTGGGAGAACAACTCCATTTGGCTCACTAACTTCACACACCATCAGGCTTCCAAGCAGCTCTCAAGGAAACTCAGTTTTCACACTCTATGCTTAGTGCCCTTTGAGTGCATTATCTAGGAATGAACCTGGTAGAGCATCCCACACAAACGAATGCTCCACATTCGGGTTTCACATGGCAGCAACTCCACATTCACAGGCAACTTCAGCGCCACAGCCGTTTTCAGATAGCCCTCAATGCAAAGGCTCTAGACGCAAATATTGGTGTGAGAGCTAATTCAATCAAGGAAACACTGCATGTTGGTGAAGGGCATATTGAAGAAGGATCAGCCGAGTGGTTCTTGTGGGAGAACAACTCCATTTGGCTCACTAACTTCACACACCATCAGGCTTCCAAGCAGCTCTCAAGGAAACTCAGTTTTCACACTCTATGCTTAGTGCCCTTTGAGTGCATTATCTAGGAATGAACCTGGTAGAGCATCCCACACAAACGAATGCTCCACATGCGGGTTTCACATGGCAGCAACTCCACATTCACAGGCAACTTCAGCGCCACAGCCGTTTTCAGATAGCCCTCAATGCAAAGGCTCTAGACGCAAATATTGGTGTGAGAGCTAATTCAATCAAGGAAACACTGCATGTTGGTGAAGGGCATATTGAAGAAGGATCAGCCGAGTGGTTCTTGTGGGAGAACAACTCCATTTGGCTCACTAACTTCACACACCATCAGGCTTCCAAGCAGCTCTCAAGGAAACTCAGTTTTCACACTCTATGCTTAGTGCCCTTTGTGTACCTAGGACTGAAATGAAGCTTGGTCAGCATCCCACACAAACGAATGCTCCACATGCGGGTTTCCCATGCCACCAACTCCACATTCACAGGCAACTTCAGCGCCACAGCCGTTTTCAGATAGCCCTCAATGCAAAGGCTCTAGACGCAAATATTGGTGTGAGAGCTAATTCAATCAAGGAAACACTGCATGTTGGTGAAGGGCATATTGAAGAAGGATAAGCTGAGTGGTTCTTGTGGGAGAACAACTCCATTTGGCGCACTAACTTCACACACCATCAGGCTTCCAAGCAGCTCTCAAGGAAACTCAGTTTTCACACTCTATGCTTAGTGCCCTTTGAGTGCATTATCTAGGAATGAACCTGGTAGAGCATCCCACACAAACGAATGCTCCACATGCGGGTTTCACATGCCACCAACTCCACATTCACAGGCAACTTCAGCGCCACAGCCGTTTTCAGATAGCCCTCAATGCAAAGGCTCTAGACGCAAATATTGGTGTGAGAGCTAATTCAATCAAGGAAACACTGCATGTTGGTGAAGGGCATATTGAAGAAGGACCAGCCGAGTGGTTCTTGTGGGAGAACAACTCCATTAGGCTCACTAACTTCACACACCATCAGGCTTCCAAGCAGCTCTCAAGGAAACTCAGTTTTCACACTGTATGCTTAGTGTCCTTTGAGTGCATTATCTAGGAATGAACCTGGTAGAGCATCCCACACAAACGAATGCTCCACATGCGGGTTTCACGTGCCACCAACTCCACATTCACAGGCAACTTCAGCGCCACAGCCGTTTTCAGATAGCCCTCAATGCAAAGGCTCTAGACGCAAATATTGGTGTGAGAGCTAATTCAATCAAGGAAACACTGCATGTTGGTGAAGGGCATATTGAAGAAGGATCAGCCGAGTGGTTCTTGTGGGAGAACAACTCCATTTGGCTCACTAACGTCACACACCATCAGGCTTCCAAGCAGCTCTCAAGGAAACTCAGTTTTCACACTCTATGCTTAGTGCCCTTTGAGTGCATTATCTAGGAATGAACCTGGTAGAGCATCCCACACAAACGAATGTTCCACATGCGGGTTTCACATGCCACCAACTCCACATTCACAGGCAACTTCAGCGCCACAGCCGTTTTCAGATAGCCCTCAATGCAAAGGCTCTAGACGCAAATATTGGTGTGAGAGCTAATTCAATCAAGGAAACACTGCATGTTGGTGAAGGGCATATTGAAGAAGGATCAGCCGAGTGGTTCTTGTGGGAGAACAACTCCATTTGGCTCACTAACTTCACACACCATCAGGCTTCCAAGCAGCTCTCAAGGAAACTCAGTTTTCACACTCTATGCTTAGTGCCCTTTGAGTGCATTATCTAGGAATGAACCTGGTAGAGCATCCCACACAAACGAATGCTCCACATGCGGGTTTCACATGCCACCAACTCCACATTCACAGGCAACTTCAGCGACACAGCCGTTTTCAGATAGCCCTCAATGCAAAGGCTCTAGACGCAAATATTGGTGTGAGAGCTAATTCAATCAAGGAAACACTGCATGTTGGTGAAGGGCATATTGAAGAAGGATCAGCCGAGTGGTTCTTGTGGGAGAACAACTCCATTTGGCTCACTAACTTCACACACCATCAGGCTTCCAAGCAGCTCTCAAGGAAACTCAGTTTTCACACTCTATGCTTAGTGCCCTTTGAGTGCATTATCTAGGAATGAACCTGGTAGAGCATCCCACACAAACGAATGCTCCACATGCGGGTTTCACATGCCAGCAACTCCACATTCACAGGCAACTTCAGCGCCACAGCCGTTTTCAGATAGCCCTCAATGCAAAGGCTCTAGACGCAAATATTGGTGTGAGAGCTAATTCAATCAAGGAAACACTGCATGTTGGTGAAGGGCATATTGAAGAAGGATCAGCCGAGTGGTTCTTGTGGGAGAACAACTCCATTTGGCTCACTAACTTCACACACCATCAGGCTTCCAAGCAGCTCTCAAGGAAACTCAGTTTTCACACTCTATGCTTAGTGCCCTTTGAGTGCATTATCTAGGAATGAACCTGGTAGAGCATCCCACACAAACGAATGCTCCACATGCGGGTTTCACATGCCAGCAACTCCACATTCACAGGCAACTTCAGCGCCACAGCCGTTTTCAGATAGCCCTCAATGCAAAGGCTCTAGACGCAAATATTGGTGTGAGAGCTAATTCAATCAAGGAAACACTGCATGTTGGTGAAGGGCATATTGAAGAAGGATCAGCCGAGTGGTTCTTGTGGGAGAACAACTCCATTTGGCTCACTAACTTCACACACCATCAGGCTTCCAAGCAGCTCTCAAGGAAACTCAGTTTTCACACTCTATGCTTAGTGCCCTTTGAGTGCATTATCTAGGAATGAACCTGGTAGAGCATCCCACACAAACGAATGCTCCACATGCGGGTTTCACATTCCACCAACTCCACATTCACAGGCAACTTCAGCGCCACAGCCGTTTTCAGATAGCCCTCAATGCAAAGGCTCTAGACGCAAATATTGGTGTGAGAGCTAATTCAATCAAGGAAACACTGCATGTTGGTGAAGGGCATATTGAAGAAGGATCAGCCGAGTGGTTCTTGTGGGAGAACAACTCCATTTGGCTCACTAACTTCACACACCATCAGGCTTCCAAGCAGCTCTCAAGGAAACTCAGTTTTCACACTCTATGCTTAGTGCCCTTTGAGTGCATTATCTAGGAATGAACCTGGTAGAGCATCCCACACAAACGAATGCTCCACATGCGGGTTTCACATGCCACCAACTCCACATTCACAGGCAACTTCAGCGCCACAGCCGTTTTCAGATAGCCCTCAATGCAAAGGCTCTAGACGCAAATATTGGTGTGAGAGCTAATTCAATCAAGGAAACACTGCATGTTGGTGAAGGGCATATTGAAGAAGGATCAGCCGAGTGGTTCTTGTGGGAGAACAACTCCATTTGGCTCACTAACTTCACACACCATCAGGCTTCCAAGCAGCTCTCAAGGAAACTCAGTTTTCACAGTCTATGCTTAGTGCCCTTTGAGTGCATTATCTAGGAATGAACCTGGTAGAGCATCCCACAGAAAGGAATGCTCCACATGCGGGTTTCACATGCCACCAACTCCACATTCACAGGCAACTTCAGCGCCACAGCCGTTTTCAGATAGCCCTCAATGCAAAGGCTCTAGACGCAAATATTGGTGTGAGAGCTAATTCAATCAAGGAAACACTGCATGTTGGTGAAGGGCATATTGAAGAAGGATCAGCCGAGTGGTTCTTGTGGGAGAACAACTCCATTTGGCTCACTAACTTCACACACCATCAGGCTTCCAAGCAGCTCTCAAGGAAACTCAGTTTTCACACTCTATGCTTAGTGCCCTTTGAGTGCATTATCTAGGAATGAACCTGGTAGAGCATCCCACACAAACGAATGCTCCACATGCGGGTTTCACATGCCACCAACTCCACATTCACAGGCAACTTCAGCGCCACAGCCGTTTTCAGATAGCCCTCAATGCAAAGGCTCTAGACGCAAATATTGCTGTGAGAGCTAATTCAATCAAGGAAACACTGCATGTTGGTGAAGGGCATATTGAAGAAGGATCAGCCGAGTGGTTCTTGTGGGAGAACAACTCCATTTGGCTCACTAACTTCACACACCATCAGGCTTCCAAGCAGCTCTCAAGGAAACTCAGTTTTCACACTCTATGCTTAGTGCCCTTTGAGTGCATTATCTAGGAATGAACCTGGTAGAGCATCCCACACAAACGAATGCTCCACATGCGGGTTTCACATGCCAGCAACTCCACATTCACAGGCAACTTCAGCGCCACAGCCGTTTTCAGATAGCCCTCAATGCAAAGGCTCTAGACGCAAATATTGGTGTGAGAGCTAATTCAATCAAGGAAACACTGCATGTTGGTGAAGGGCATATTGAAGAAGGATCAGCCGAGTGGTTCTTGTGGGAGAACAACTCCATTTGGCTCACTAACTTCACACACCATCAGGCTTCCAAGCAGCTCTCAAGGAAACTCAGTTTTCACACTCTATGCTTAGTGCCCTTTGAGTGCATTATCTAGGAATGAACCTGGTAGAGCATCCCACACAAACGAATGCTCCACATGCGGGTTTCACATTCCACCAACTCCACATTCACAGGCAACTTCAGCGCCACAGCCGTTTTCAGATAGCCCTCAATGCAAAGGCTCTAGACGCAAATATTGGTGTGAGAGCTAATTCAATCAAGGAAACACTGCATGTTGGTGAAGGGCATATTGAAGAAGGATCAGCCGAGTGGTTCTTGTGGGAGAACAACTCCATTTGGCTCACTAACTTCACACACCATCAGGCTTCCAAGCAGCTCTCAAGGAAACTCAGTTTTCACACTCTATGCTTAGTGCCCTTTGAGTGCATTATCTAGGAATGAACCTGGTAGAGCATCCCACACAAACGAATGCTCCACATGCGGGTTTCACATGCCACCAACTCCACATTCACAGGCAACTTCAGCGCCACAGCCGTTTTCAGATAGCCCTCAATGCAAAGGCTCTAGACGCAAATATTGGTGTGAGAGCTAATTCAATCAAGGAAACACTGCATGTTGGTGAAGGGCATATTGAAGAAGGATCAGCCGAGTGGTTCTTGTGGGAGAACAACTCCATTTGGCTCACTAACTTCACACACCATCAGGCTTCCAAGCAGCTCTCAAGGAAACTCAGTTTTCACACTCTATGCTTAGTGCCCTTTGAGTGCATTATCTAGGAATGAACCTGGTAGAGCATCCCACAGAAAGGAATGCTCCACATGCGGGTTTCACATGCCACCAACTCCACATTCACAGGCAACTTCAGCGCCACAGCCGTTTTCAGATAGCCCTCAATGCAAAGGCTCTAGACGCAAATATTGGTGTGAGAGCTAATTCAATCAAGGAAACACTGCATGTTGGTGAAGGGCATATTGAAGAAGGATCAGCCGAGTGGTTCTTGTGGGAGAACAACTCCATTTGGCTCACTAACTTCACACACCATCAGGCTTCCAAGCAGCTCTCAAGGAAACTCAGTTTTCACACTCTATGCTTAGTGCCCTTTGAGTGCATTATCTAGGAATGAGCCTGGTAGAGCATCCCACACAAACGAATGCTCCACATGCGGGTTTCACATGCCACCAACTCCACATTCACAGGCAACTTCAGCGCCACAGCCGTTTTCAGATAGCCCTCAATGCAAAGGCTCTAGACGCAAATATTGGTGTGAGAGCTAATTCAATCAAGGAAACACTGCATGTTGGTGAAGGGCATATTGAAGAAGGATCAGCCGAGTGGTTCTTGTGGGAGAACAACTCCATTTGGCTCACTAACTTCACACACCATCAGGCTTCCAAGCAGCTCTCAAGGAAACTCAGTTTTCACACTCTATGCTTAGTGCCCTTTGAGTGCATTATCTAGGAATGAACCTGGTAGAGCATCCCACACAAACGAATGCTCCACATGCGGGTTTCACATGCCACCAACTCCACATTCACAGGCAACTTCAGCGCCACAGCCGTTTTCAGATAGCCCTCAATGCAAAGGCTCTAGACGCAAATATTGGTGTGAGAGCTAATTCAATCAAGGAAACACTGCATGTTGGTGAAGGGCATATTGAAGAAGGATCAGCCGAGTGGTTCTTGTGGGAGAACAACTCCATTTGGCTCACTAACTTCACACACCATCAGGCTTCCAAGCAGCTCTCAAGGAAACTCAGTTTTCACACTCTATGCTTAGTGCCCTTTGAGTGCATTATCTAGGAATGAACCTGGTAGAGCATCCCACAGAAACGAATGCTCCACATTCGGGTTTCACATGGCAGCAACTCCACATTCACAGGCAACTTCAGCGCCACAGCCGTTTTCAGATAGCCCTCAATGCAAAGGCTCTAGACGCAAATATTGGTGTGAGAGCTAATTCAATCAAGGAAACACTGCATGTTGGTGAAGGGCATATTGAAGAAGGATCAGCCGAGTGGTTCTTGTGGGAGAACAACTCCATTTGGCTCACTAACTTCACACACCATCAGGCTTCCAAGCAGCTCTCAAGGAAACTCAGTTTTCACACTCTATGCTTAGTGCCCTTTGAGTGCATTATCTAGGAATGAACCTGGTAGAGCATCCCACACAAACGAATGCTCCACATGCGGGTTTCACATGCCAGCAACTCCACATTCACAGGCAACTTCAGCGCCACAGCCGTTTTCAGATAGCCCTCAATGCAAAGGCTCTAGACGCAAATATTGGTGTGAGAGCTAATTCAATCAAGGAAACACTGCATGTTGGTGAAGGGCATATTGAAGAAGGATCAGCCGAGTGGTTCTTGTGGGAGAACAACTCCATTTGGCTCACTAACTTCACACACCATCAGGCTTCCAAGCAGCTCTCAAGGAAACTCAGTTTTCACACTCTATGCTTAGTGCCCTTTGAGTGCATTATCTAGGAATGAACCTGGTAGAGCATCCCACACAAACGAATGCTCCACATGCGGGTTTCACATGCCACCAACTCCACATTCACAGGCAACTTCAGCGCCACAGCCGTTTTCAGATAGCCCTCAATGCAAAGGCTCTAGACGCAAATATTGGTGTGAGAGCTAATTCAATCAAGGAAACACTGCATGTTGGTGAAGGGCATATTGAAGAAGGATCAGCCGAGTGGTTCTTGTGGGAGAACAACTCCATTTGGCTCACTAACTTCACACACCATCAGGCTTCCAAGCAGCTCTCAAGGAAACTCAGTTTTCACACTCTATGCTTAGTGCCCTTTGAGTGCATTATCTAGGAATGAACCTGGTAGAGCATCCCACACAAACGAATGCTCCACATGCGGGTTTCACATGCCACCAACTCCACATTCACAGGCAACTTCAGCGCCACAGCCGTTTTCAGATAGCCCTCAATGCAAAGGCTCTAGACGCAAATATTGGTGTGAGAGCTAATTCAATCAAGGAAACACTGCATGTTGGTGAAGGGCATATTGAAGAAGGATCAGCCGAGTGGTTCTTGTGGGAGAACAACTCCATTTGGCTCACTAACTTCACACACCATCAGGCTTCCAAGCAGCTCTCAAGGAAACTCAGTTTTCACACTCTATGCTTAGTGCCCTTTGAGTGCATTATCTAGGAATGAACCTGGTAGAGCATCCCACACAAACGAATGCTCCACATGCGGGTTTCACATGCCACCAACTCCACATTCACAGGCAACTTCAGCGCCACAGCCGTTTTCAGATAGCCCTCAATGCAAAGGCTCTAGACGCAAATATTGGTGTGAGAGCTAATTCAATCAAGGAAACACTGCATGTTGGTGAAGGGCATATTGAAGAAGGACCAGCCGAGTGGTTCTTGTGGGAGAACAACTCCATTAGGCTCACTAACTTCACACACCATCAGGCTTCCAAGCAGCTCTCAAGGAAACTCAGTTTTCACACTGTATGCTTAGTGTCCTTTGAGTGCATTATCTAGGAATGAACCTGGTAGAGCATCCCACAGAAACGAATGCTCCACATGCGGGTTTCACATGCCACCAACTCCACATTCACAGGCAACTTCAGCGCCACAGCCGTTTTCAGATAGCCCTCAATGCAAAGGCTCTAGACGCAAATATTGGTGTGAGAGCTAATTCAATCAAGGAAACACTGCATGTTGGTGAAGGGCATATTGAAGAAGGATCAGCCGAGTGGTTCTTGTGGGAGAACAACTCCATTTGGCTCACTAACTTCACACACCATCAGGCTTCCAAGCAGCTCTCAAGGAAACTCAGTTTTCACACTCTATGCTTAGTGCCCTTTGTATGGCTAGGACTGAAATGAACCTGGTAGAGCATCCCACACAAACGAATGCTCCACATGCGGGTTTCACATGCCACCAACTCCACATTCACAGGCAACTTCAGCGCCACAGCCGTTTTCAGATAGCCCTCAATGCAAAGGCTCTAGACGCAAATATTGGTGTGAGAGCTAATTCAATCAAGGAAACACTGCATGTTGGTGAAGGGCATATTGAAGAAGGATCAGCCGAGTGGTTCTTGTGGGAGAACAACTCCATTTGGCTCACTAACTTCACACACCATCAGGCTTCCAAGCAGCTCTCAAGGAAACTCAGTTTTCATACTCCATGCTTAGTGCCCTTTGAGTGCATTATCTAGGAATGAACCTGGTAGAGCATCCCACACAAACGAATGCTCCACATGCGGGTTTCACATGCCACCAACTCCACATTCACAGGCAACTTCAGCGCCACAGCCGTTTTCAGATAGCCCTCAATGCAAAGGCTCTAGACGCAAATATTGGTGTGAGAGCTAATTCAATCAAGGAAACACTGCATGTTGGTGAAGGGCATATTGAAGAAGGATCAGCCGAGTGGTTCTTGTGGGAGAACAACTCCATTTGGCTCACTAACTTCACACACCATCAGGCTTCCAAGCAGCTCTCAAGGAAACTCAGTTTTCACACTCTATGCTTAGTGCCCTTTGAGTGCATTATCTAGGAATGAACCTGGTAGAGCATCCCACACAAACGAATGCTCCACATGCGGGTTTCACATGCCAGCAACTCCACATTCACAGGCAACTTCAGCGCCACAGCCGTTTTCAGATAGCCCTCAATGCAAAGGCTCTAGACGCAAATATTGGTGTGAGAGCTAATTCAATCAAGGAAACACTGCATGTTGGTGAAGGGCATATTGAAGAAGGATCAGCCGAGTGGTTCTTGTGGGAGAACAACTCCATTTTGCTCACTAACTTCACACACCATCAGGCTTCCAAGCAGCTCTCAAGGAAACTCAGTTTTCACACTCTATGCTTAGTGCCCTTTGAGTGCATTATCTAGGAATGAACCTGGTAGAGCATCCCACACAAACGAATGCTCCACATGCGGGTTTCACATGCCACCAACTCCACATTCACAGGCAACTTCAGCCCCACAGCCGTTTTCAAATAGCCCTCAATGCAAAGGCTCTAGACGCAAATATTGGTGTGAGAGCTAATTCAATCAAGGAAACACTGCATGTTGGTGAAGGGCATATTGAAGAAGGATCAGCCGAGTGGTTCTTGTGGGAGAACAACTCCATTTGGCTCACTAACTTCACACACCATCAGGCTTCCAAGCAGCTCTCAAGGAAACTCAGTTTTCACACTCTATGCTTAGTGCCCTTTGAGTGCATTATCTAGGAATGAACCTGGTAGAGCATCCCACACAAACGAATGCTCCACATGCGGGTTTCACATGCCACCAACTCCACATTCACAGGCAACTTCAGCCCCACAGCCGTTTTCAGATAGCCCTCAATGCAAAGGCTCTAGACGCAAATATTGGTGTGAGAGCTAATTCAATCAAGGAAACACTGCATGTTGGTGAAGGGCATATTGAAGAAGGATCAGCCGAGTGGTTCTTGTGGGAGAACAACTCCATTTGGCTCACTAACTTCACACACCATCAGGCTTCCAAGCAGCTCTCAAGGAAACTCAGTTTTCACACTCTATGCTTAGTGCCCTTTGAGTGCATTATCTAGGAATGAACCTGGTAGAGCATCCCACACAAACGAATGCTCCACATGCGGGTTTCACATGCCAGCAACTCCACATTCACAGGCAACTTCAGCGCCACAGCCGTTTTCAGATAGCCCTCAATGCAAAGGCTCTAGACGCAAATATTGGTGTGAGAGCTAATTCAATCAAGGAAACACTGCATGTTGGTGAAGGGCATATTGAAGAAGGATCAGCCGAGTGGTTCTTGTGGGAGAACAACTCCATTTGGCTCACTAACTTCACACACCATCAGGCTTCCAAGCAGCTCTCAAGGAAACTCAGTTTTCACACTCTATGCTTAGTGCCCTTTGAGTGCATTATCTAGGAATGAACCTGGTAGAGCATCCCACACAAACGAATGCTCCACATGCGGGTTTCACATGCCACCAACTCCACATTCACAGGCAACTTCAGCGCCACAGCCGTTTTCAGATAGCCCTCAATGCAAAGGCTCTAGACGCAAATATTGGTGTGAGAGCTAATTCAATCAAGGAAACACTGCATGTTGGTGAAGGGCATATTGAAGAAGGATCAGCCGAGTGGTTCTTGTGGGAGAACAACTCCATTTGGCTCACTAACTTCACACACCATCAGGCTTCCAAGCAGCTCTCAAGGAAACTCAGTTTTCACACTCTATGCTTAGTGCCCTTTGAGTGCATTATCTAGGAATGAACCTGGTAGAGCATCCCACACAAACGAATGCTCCACATGCGGGTTTCACATGCCACCAACTCCACATTCACAGGCAACTTCAGCGCCACAGCCGTTTTCAGATAGCCCTCAATGCAAAGGCTCTAGACGCAAATATTGGTGTGAGAGCTAATTCAATCAAGGAAACACTGCATGTTGGTGAAGGGCATATTGAAGAAGGATCAGCCGAGTGGTTCTTGTGGGAGAACAACTCCATTTGGCTCACTAACTTCACACACCATCAGGCTTCCAAGCAGCTCTCAAGGAAACTCAGTTTTCACACTCTATGCTTAGTGCCCTTTGAGTGCATTATCTAGGAATGAACCTGGTAGAGCATCCCACACAAACGAATGCTCCACATGCGGGTTTCACATGCCACCAACTCCACATTCACAGCAACTTCAGCGCCACAGCCGTTTTCAGATAGCCCTCAATGCAAAGGCTCTAGACACAAATATTGGTGTGAGAGCTAATTCAATCAAGGAAACACTGCATGTTGGTGAAGGGCATATTGAAGAAGGATCAGCCGAGTGGTTCTTGTGGGAGAACAACTCCATTTGGCTCACTAACTTCACACACCATCAGGCTTCCAAGCAGCTCTCAAGGAAACTCAGTTTTCACACTCTATGCTTAGTGCCCTTTGAGTGCATTATCTAGGAATGAACCTGGTAGAGCATCCCACACAAACGAATGCTCCACATGCGGGTTTCACATGGCAGCAACTCCACATTCACAGGCAACTTCAGCGCCACAGCCGTTTTCAGATAGCCCTCAATGCAAAGGCTCTAGACGCAAATATTGGTGTGAGAGCTAATTCAATCAAGGAAACACTGCATGTTGGTGAAGGGCATATTGAAGAAGGATCAGCCGAGTGGTTCTTGTGGGAGAACAACTCCATTTGGCTCACTAACTTCACACACCATCAGGCTTCCAAGCAGCTCTCAAGGAAACTCAGTTTTCACACTCTATGCTTAGTGCCCTTTGAGTGCATTATCTAGGAATGAACCTGGTAGAGCATCCCACACAAACGAATGCTCCACATGCGGGTTTCACATGCCACCAACTCCACATTCACAGGCAACTTCAGCGCCACAGCCGTTTTCAGATAGCCCTCAATGCAAAGGCTCTAGACGCAAATATTGGTGTGAGAGCTAATTCAATCAAGGAAACACTGCATGTTGGTGAAGGGCATATTGAAGAAGGATCAGCCGAGTGGTTCTTGTGGGAGAACAACTCCATTTGGCTCACTAACTTCACACACCATCAGGCTTCCAAGCAGCTCTCAAGGAAACTCAGTTTTCACACTCTATGCTTAGTGCCCTTTGAGTGCATTATCTAGGAATGAACCTGGTAGAGCATCCCACACAAACGAATGCTCCACATGCGGGTTTCACATGGCAGCAACTCCACATTCACAGGCAACTTCAGCGCCACAGCCGTTTTCAGATAGCCCTCAATGCAAAGGCTCTAGACGCAAATATTGGTGTGAGAGCTAATTCAATCAAGGAAACACTGCATGTTGGTGAAGGGCATATTGAAGAAGGATCAGCCGAGTGGTTCTTGTGGGAGAACAACTCCATTTGGCTCACTAACTTCACACACCATCAGGCTTCCAAGCAGCTCTCAAGGAAACTCAGTTTTCACACTCTATGCTTAGTGCCCTTTGAGTGCATTATCTAGGAATGAACCTGGTAGAGCATCCCACACAAACGAATGCTCCACATGCGGGTTTCACATGCCACCAACTCCACATTCACAGGCAACTTCAGCGCCACAGCCGTTTTCAGATAGCCCTCAATGCAAAGGCTCTAGACGCAAATATTGGTGTGAGAGCTAATTCAATCAAGGAAACACTGCATGTTGGTGAAGGGCATATTGAAGAAGGACCAGCCGAGTGGTTCTTGTGGGAGAACAACTCCATTAGGCTCACTAACTTCACACACCATCAGGCTTCCAAGCAGCTCTCAAGGAAACTCAGTTTTCACACTGTATGCTTAGTGTCCTTTGAGTGCATTATCTAGGAATGAACCTGGTAGAGCATCCCACACAAACGAATGCTCCACATGCGGGTTTCACATGCCACCAACTCCACATTCACAGGCAACTTCAGCGCCACAGCCGTTTTCAGATAGCCCTCAATGCAAAGGCTCTAGACGCAAATATTGGTGTGAGAGCTAATTCAATCAAGGAAACACTGCATGTTGGTGAAGGGCATATTGAAGAAGGATCAGCCGAGTGGTTCTTGTGGGAGAACAACTCCATTTGGCTCACTAACTTCACACACCATCAGGCTTCCAAGCAGCTCTCAAGGAAACTCAGTTTTCACACTCTATGCTTAGTGCCCTTTGTATGGCTAGGACTGAAATGAACCTGGTAGAGCATCCCACACAAACGAATGCTCCACATGCGGGTTTCACATGCCACCAACTCCACATTCACAGGCAACTTCAGCGCCACAGCCGTTTTCAGATAGCCCTCAATGCAAAGGCTCTAGACGCAAATATTGGTGTGAGAGCTAATTCAATCAAGGAAACACTGCATGTTGGTGAAGGGCATATTGAAGAAGGATCAGCCGAGTGGTTCTTGTGGGAGAACAACTCCATTTGGCTCACTAACTTCACACACCATCAGGCTTCCAAGCAGCTCTCAAGGAAACTCAGTTTTCACACTCTATGCTTAGTGCCCTTTGAGTGCATTATCTAGGAATGAACCTGGTAGAGCATCCCACACAAACGAATGCTCCACATGCGGGTTTCACATGCCACCAACTCCACATTCACAGGCAACTTCAGCGCCACAGCCGTTTTCAGATAGCCCTCAATGCAAAGGCTCTAGACGCAAATATTGGTGTGAGAGCTAATTCAATCAAGGAAACACTGCATGTTGGTGAAGGGCATATTGAAGAAGGATCAGCCGAGTGGTTCTTGTGGGAGAACAACTCCATTTGGCTCACTAACTTCACACACCATCGGGCTTCCAAGCAGCTCTCAAGGAAACTCAGTTTTCACACTCTATGCTTAGTGCCCTTTGTATGGCTAGGACTGAAATGAACCTGGTAGAGCATCCCACACAAACGAATGCTCCACATGCGGGTTTCACATGCCACCAACTCCACATTCACAGGCAACTTCAGCGCCACAGCCGTTTTCAGATAGCCCTCAATGCAAAGGCTCTAGACGCAAATATTGGTGTGAGAGCTAATTCAATCAAGGAAACACTGCATGTTGGTGAAGGGCATATTGAAGAAGGATCAGCCGAGTGGTTCTTGTGGGAGAACAACTCCATTTGGCTCACTAACTTCACACACCATCAGGCTTCCAAGCAGCTCTCAAGGAAACTCAGTTTTCACACTCTATGCTTAGTGCCCTTTGAGTGCATTATCTAGGAATGAACCTGGTAGAGCATCCCACACAAACGAATGCTCCACATGCGGGTTTCACATGCCACCAACTCCACATTCACAGGCAACTTCAGCGCCACAGCCGTTTTCAGATAGCCCTCAATGCAAAGGCTCTAGACGCAAATATTGGTGTGAGAGCTAATTCAATCAAGGAAACACTGCATGTTGGTGAAGGGCATATTGAAGAAGGATCAGCCGAGTGGTTCTTGTGGGAGAACAACTCCATTTGGCTCACTAACTTCACACACCATCAGGCTTCCAAGCAGCTCTCAAGGAAACTCAGTTTTCACACTCTATGCTTAGTGCCCTTTGAGTGCATTATCTAGGAATGAACCTGGTAGAGCATCCCACACAAACGAATGCTCCACATGCGGGTTTCACATGGCAGCAACTCCACATTCACAGGCAACTTCAGCGCCACAGCCGTTTTCAGATAGCCCTCAATGCAAAGGCTCTAGACGCAAATATTGGTGTGAGAGCTAATTCAATCAAGGAAACACTGCATGTTGGTGAAGGGCATATTGAAGAAGGATCAGCCGAGTGGTTCTTGTGGGAGAACAACTCCATTTGGCTCACTAACTTCACACACCATCAGGCTTCCAAGCAGCTCTCAAGGAAACTCAGTTTTCACACTCTATGCTTAGTGCCCTTTGAGTGCATTATCTAGGAATGAACCTGGTAGAGCATCCCACACAAACGAATGCTCCACATGCGGGTTTCACATGCCACCAACTCCACATTCACAGGCAACTTCAGCGCCACAGCCGTTTTCAGATAGCCCTCAATGCAAAGGCTCTAGACGCAAATATTGGTGTGAGAGCTAATTCAATCAAGGAAACACTGCATGTTGGTGAAGGGCATATTGAAGAAGGACCAGCCGAGTGGTTCTTGTGGGAGAACAACTCCATTAGGCTCACTAACTTCACACACCATCAGGCTTCCAAGCAGCTCTCAAGGAAACTCAGTTTTCACACTGTATGCTTAGTGTCCTTTGAGTGCATTATCTAGGAATGAACCTGGTAGAGCATCCCACACAAACGAATGCTCCACATGCGGGTTTCACATGCCACCAACTCCACATTCACAGGCAACTTCAGCGCCACAGCCGTTTTCAGATAGCCCTCAATGCAAAGGCTCTAGACGCAAATATTGGTGTGAGAGCTAATTCAATCAAGGAAACACTGCATGTTGGTGAAGGGCATATTGAAGAAGGATCAGCCGAGTGGTTCTTGTGGGAGAACAACTCCATTTGGCTCACTAACTTCACACACCATCAGGCTTCCAAGCAGCTCTCAAGGAAACTCAGTTTTCACACTCTATGCTTAGTGCCCTTTGTATGGCTAGGACTGAAATGAACCTGGTAGAGCATCCCACACAAACGAATGCTCCACATGCGGGTTTCACATGCCACCAACTCCACATTCACAGGCAACTTCAGCGCCACAGCCGTTTTCAGATAGCCCTCAATGCAAAGGCTCTAGACGCAAATATTGGTGTGAGAGCTAATTCAATCAAGGAAACACTGCATGTTGGTGAAGGGCATATTGAAGAAGGATCAGCCGAGTGGTTCTTGTGGGAGAACAACTCCATTTGGCTCACTAACTTCACACACCATCAGGCTTCCAAGCAGCTCTCAAGGAAACTCAGTTTTCACACTCTATGCTTAGTGCCCTTTGAGTGCATTATCTAGGAATGAACCTGGTAGAGCATCCCACACAAACGAATGCTCCACATGCGGGTTTCACATGCCACCAACTCCACATTCACAGGCAACTTCAGCGCCACAGCCGTTTTCAGATAGCCCTCAATGCAAAGGCTCTAGACGCAAATATTGGTGTGAGAGCTAATTCAATCAAGGAAACACTGCATGTTGGTGAAGGGCATATTGAAGAAGGATCAGCCGAGTGGTTCTTGTGGGAGAACAACTCCATTTGGCTCACTAACTTCACACACCATCAGGCTTCCAAGCAGCTCTCAAGGAAACTCAGTTTTCACACTCTATGCTTAGTGCCCTTTGTATGGCTAGGACTGAAATGAACCTGGTAGAGCATCCCACACAAACGAATGCTCCACATGCGGGTTTCACATGCCACCAACTCCACATTCACAGGCAACTTCAGCGCCACAGCCGTTTTCAGATAGCCCTCAATGCAAAGGCTCTAGACGCAAATATTGGTGTGAGAGCTAATTCAATCAAGGAAACACTGCATGTTGGTGAAGGGCATATTGAAGAAGGATCAGCCGAGTGGTTCTTGTGGGAGAACAACTCCATTTGGCTCACTAACTTCACACACCATCAGGCTTCCAAGCAGCTCTCAAGGAAACTCAGTTTTCACACTCTATGCTTAGTGCCCTTTGAGTGCATTATCTAGGAATGAACCTGGTAGAGCATCCCACACAAACGAATGCTCCACATGCGGGTTTCACATGCCACCAACTCCACATTCACAGGCAACTTCAGCGCCACAGCCGTTTTCAGATAGCCCTCAATGCAAAGGCTCTAGACGCAAATATTGGTGTGAGAGCTAATTCAATCAAGGAAACACTGCATGTTGGTGAAGGGCATATTGAAGAAGGATCAGCCGAGTGGTTCTTGTGGGAGAACAACTCCATTTGGCTCACTAACTTCACACACCATCAGGCTTCCAAGCAGCTCTCAAGGAAACTCAGTTTTCACACTCTATGCTTAGTGCCCTTTGAGTGCATTATCTAGGAATGAACCTGGTAGAGCATCCCACACAAACGAATGCTCCACATGCGGGTTTCACATGCCACCAACTCCACATTCACAGGCAACTTCAGCGCCACAGCCGTTTTCAGATAGCCCTCAATGCAAAGGCTCTAGACGCAAATATTGGTGTGAGAGCTAATTCAATCAAGGAAACACTGCATGTTGGTGAAGGGCATATTGAAGAAGGATCAGCCGAGTGGTTCTTGTGGGAGAACAACTCCATTTGGCTCACTAACTTCACACACCATCGGGCTTCCAAGCAGCTCTCAAGGAAACTCAGTTTTCACACTCTATGCTTAGTGCCCTTTGTATGGCTAGGACTGAAATGAACCTGGTAGAGCATCCCACACAAACGAATGCTCCACATGCGGGTTTCACATGCCACCAACTCCACATTCACAGGCAACTTCAGCGCCACAGCCATTTTCAGATAGCCCTCAATGCAAAGGCTCTAGACGCAAATATTGGTGTGAGAGCTAATTCAATCAAGGAAACACTGCATGTTGGTGAAGGGCATATTGAAGAAGGATCAGCCGAGTGGTTCTTGTGGGAGAACAACTCCATTTGGCTCACTAACTTCACACACCATCAGGCTTCCAAGCAGCTCTCAAGGAAACTCAGTTTTCACACTCTATGCTTAGTGCCCTTTGAGTGCATTATCTAGGAATGAACCTGGTAGAGCATCCCACAGAAACGAATGCTCCACATGCGGGTTTCACATGCCACCAACTCCACATTCACAGGCAACTTCAGCGCCACAGCCGTTTTCAGATAGCCCTCAATGCAAAGGCTCTAGGCGCAAATATTGGTGTGAGAGCTAATTCAATCAAGGAAACACTGCATGTTGGTGAAGGGCATATTGAAGAAGGATCAGCCGAGTGGTTCTTGTGGGAGAACAACTCCATTTGGCTCACTAACTTCACACACCATCAGGCTTCCAAGCAGCTCTCAAGGAAACTCAGTTTTCACACTCTATGCTTAGTGCCCTTTGAGTGCATTATCTAGGAATGAACCTGGTAGAGCATCCCACACAAACGAATGCTCCACATGCGGGTTTCACATGCCACCAACTCCACATTCACAGGCAACTTCAGCGCCACAGCCGTTTTCAGATAGCCCTCAATGCAAAGGCTCTAGACGCAAATATTGGTGTGAGAGCTAATTCAATCAAGGAAACACTGCATGTTGGTGAAGGGCATATTGAAGAAGGATCAGCCGAGTGGTTCTTGTGGGAGAACAACTCCATTTGGCTCACTAACTTCACACACCATCAGGCTTCCAAGCAGCTCTCAAGGAAACTCAGTTTTCACACTCTATGCTTAGTGCCCTTTGAGTGCATTATCTAGGAATGAACCTGGTAGAGCATCCCACACAAACGAATGCTCCACATGCGGGTTTCACATGCCACCAACTCCACATTCACCGCAACTTCAGCGCCACAGCCGTTTTCAGATAGCCCTCAATGCAAAGGCTCTAGACGCAAATATTGGTGTGAGAGCTAATTCAATCAAGGAAACACTGCATGTTGGTGAAGGGCATATTGAAGAAGGATCAGCCGAGTGGTTCTTGTGGGAGAACAACTCCATTTGGCTCACTAACTTCACACACCATCAGGCTTCCAAGCAGCTCTCAAGGAAACTCAGTTTTCACACTCTATGCTTAGTGCCCTTTGAGTGCATTATCTAGGAATGAACCTGGTAGAGCATCCCACACAAACGAATGCTCCACATGCGGGTTTCACATGCCAGCAACTCCACATTCACAGGCAACTTCAGCGCCACAGCCGTTTTCAGATAGCCCTCAATGCAAAGGCTCTAGACGCAAATATTGGTGTGAGAGCTAATTCAATCAAGGAAACACTGCATGTTGGTGAAGGGCATATTGAAGAAGGATCAGCCGAGTGGTTCTTGTGGGAGAACAACTCCATTTGGCTCACTAACTTCACACACCATCAGGCTTCCAAGCAGCTCTCAAGGAAACTCAGTTTTCACACTCAATGCTTAGTGCCCTTTGAGTGCATTATCTAGGAATGAACCTGGTAGAGCATCCCACAGAAACGAATGCTCCACATGCGGGTTTCACATGCCACCAACTCCACATTCACAGGCAACTTCAGCGCCACAGCCGTTTTCAGATAGCCCTCAATGCAAAGGCTCTAGACGCAAATATTGGTGTGAGAGCTAATTCAATCAAGGAAACACTGCATGTTGGTGAAGGGCATATTGAAGAAGGATCAGCCGAGTGGTTCTTGTGGGAGAACAACTCCATTTGGCTCACTAACTTCACAAACCATCAGGCTTCCAAGCAGCTCTCAAGGAAACTCAGTTTTCACACTCTATGCTTAGTGCCCTTTGAGTGCATTATCTAGGAATGAACCTGGTAGAGCATCCCACACAAACGAATGCTCCACATGCGGGTTTCACATGCCACCAACTCCACATTCACAGGCAACTTCAGCGCCACAGCCGTTTTCAGATAGCCCTCAATGCAAAGGCTCTAGACGCAAATATTGGTGTGAGAGCTAATTCAATCAAGGAAACACTGCATGTTGGTGAAGGGCATATTGAAGAAGGATCAGCCGAGTGGTTCTTGTGGGAGAACAACTCCATTTGGCTCACTAACTTCACACACCATCAGGCTTCCAAGCAGCTCTCAAGGAAACTCAGTTTTCACACTCTATGCTTAGTGCCCTTTGAGTGCATTATCTAGGAATGAACCTGGTAGAGCATCCCACACAAACGAATGCTCCACATGCGGGTTTCACATGCCACCAACTCCGACATTCACAGGCAACTTCAGCGCCACAGCCGTTTTCAGATAGCCCTCAATGCAAAGGCTCTAGACGCAAATATTGGTGTGAGAGCTAATTCAATCAAGGAAACACTGCATGTTGGTGAAGGGCATATTGAAGAAGGATCAGCCGAGTGGTTCTTGTGGGAGAACAACTCCATTTGGCTCACTAACTTCACACACCATCAGGCTTCCAAGCAGCTCTCAAGGAAACTCAGTTTTCACACTCTATGCTTAGTGCCCTTTGAGTGCATTATCTAGGAATGAACCTGGTAGAGCATCCCACACAAACGAATGCTCCACATGCGGGTTTCACATGCCACCAACTCCACATTCACAGGCAACTTCAGCGCCACAGCCGTTTTCAGATAGCCCTCAATGCAAAGGCTCTAGACGCAAATATTGGTGTGAGAGCTAATTCAATCAAGGAAACACTGCATGTTGGTGAAGGGCATATTGAAGAAGGATCAGCCGAGTGGTTCTTGTGGGAGAACAACTCCATTTGGCTCACTAACTTCACACACCATCAGGCTTCCAAGCAGCTCTCAAGGAAACTCAGTTTTCACACTCTATGCTTAGTGCCCTTTGAGTGCATTATCTAGGAATGAACCTGGTAGAGCATCCCACACAAACGAATGCTCCACATGCGGGTTTCACAATGCCACCAACTCCACATTCACAGGCAACTTCAGCGCCACAGCCGTTTTCAGATAGCCCTCAATGCAAAGGCTCTAGACGCAAATATTGGTGTGAGAGCTAATTCAATCAAGGAAACACTGCATGTTGGTGAAGGGCATATTGAAGAAGGATCAGCCGAGTGGTTCTTGTGGGAGAACAACTCCATTTGGCTCACTAACTTCACACACCATCAGGCTTCCAAGCAGCTCTCAAGGAAACTCAGTTTTCACACTCTATGCTTAGTGCCCTTTGAGTGCATTATCTAGGAATGAACCTGGTAGAGCATCCCACACAAACGAATGCTCCACATGCGGGTTTCACATGCCACCAACTCCACATTCACAGGCAACTTCAGCGCCACAGCCGTTTTCAGATAGCCCTCAATGCAAAGGCTCTAGACGCAAATATTGGTGTGAGAGCTAATTCAATCAAGGAAACACTGCATGTTGGTGAAGGGCATATTGAAGAAGGATCAGCCGAGTGGTTCTTGTGGGAGAACAACTCCATTTGGCTCACTAACTTCACACACCATCAGGCTTCCAAGCAGCTCTCAAGGAAACTCAGTTTTCACACTCTATGCTTAGTGCCCTTTGAGTGCATTATCTAGGAATGAACCTGGTAGAGCATCCCACACAAACGAATGCTCCACATGCGGGTTTCACATGCCACCAACTCCACATTCACAGGCAACTTCAGCGCCACAGCCGTTTTCAGATAGCCCTCAATGCAAAGGCTCTAGACGCAAATATTGGTGTGAGAGCTAATTCAATCAAGGAAACACTGCATGTTGGTGAAGGGCATATTGAAGAAGGATCAGCCGAGTGGTTCTTGTGGGAGAACAACTCCATTTGGCTCACTAACTTCACACACCATCAGGCTTCCAAGCAGCTCTCAAGGAAACTCAGTTTTCACACTCTATGCTTAGTGCCCTTTGAGTGCATTATCTAGGAATGAACCTGGTAGAGCATCCCACACAAACGAATGCTCCACATGCGGGTTTCACATGCCACCAACTCCACATTCACAGGCAACTTCAGCGCCACAGCCGTTTTCAGATAGCCCTCAATGCAAAGGCTCTAGACGCAAATATTGGTGTGAGAGCTAATTCAATCAAGGAAACACTGCATGTTGGTGAAGGGCATATTCAAGAAGGATCAGCCGAGTGGTTCTTGTGGGAGAACAACTCCATTTGGCTCACTAACTTCACACACCATCAGGCTTCCAAGCAGCTCTCAAGGAAACTCAGTTTTCACACTCTATGCTTAGTGCCCTTTGAGTGCATTATCTAGGAATGAACCTGGTAGAGCATCCCACAGAAACGAATGCTCCACATGCGGGTTTCACATGCCACCAACTCCACATTCACAGGCAACTTCAGCGCCACAGCCGTTTTCAGATAGCCCTCAATGCAAAGGCTCTAGACGCAAATATTGGTGTGAGAGCTAATTCAATCAAGGAAACACTGCATGTTGGTGAAGGGCATATTGAAGAAGGATCAGCCGAGTGGTTCTTGTGGGAGAACAACTCCATTTGGCTCACTAACTTCACACACCATCAGGCTTCCAAGCAGCTCTCAAGGAAACTCAGTTTTCACACTCTATGCTTAGTGCCCTTTGAGTGCATTATCTAGGAATGAACCTGGTAGAGCATCCCACACAAACGAATGCTCCACATGCGGGTTTCACATGCCACCAACTCCACATTCACAGGCAACTTCAGCGCCACAGCCGTTTTCAGATAGCCCTCAATGCAAAGGCTCTAGACGCAAATATTGGTGTGAGAGCTAATTCAATCAAGGAAACACTGCATGTTGGTGAAGGACATATTGAAGAAGGATCAGCCGAGTGGTTCTTGTGGGAGAACAACTCCATTTGGCTCACTAACGTCACACACCATCAGGCTTCCAAGCAGCTCTCAAGGAAACTCAGTTTTCACACTCTATGCTTAGTGCCCTTTGAGTGCATTATCTAGGAATGAACCTGGTAGAGCATCCCACACAAACGAATGTTCCACATGCGGGTTTCACATGCCACCAACTCCACATTCACAGGCAACTTCAGCGCCACAGCCGTTTTCAGATAGCCCTCAATGCAAAGGCTCTAGACGCAAATATTGGTGTGAGAGCTAATTCAATCAAGGAAACACTGCATGTTGGTGAAGGGCATATTGAAGAAGGATCAGCCGAGTGGTTCTTGTGGTAGAACAACTCCATTTGGCTCACTAACGTCACACACCATCAGGCTTCCAAGCAGCTCTCAAGGAAACTCAGTTTTCACACTCTATGCTTAGTGCCCTTTGAGTGCATTATCTAGGAATGAACCTGGTAGAGCATCCCACACAAACGAATGCTCCACATGCGGGTTTCACATGCCACCAACTCCACATTCACAGGCAACTTCAGCGCCACAGCCGTTTTCAGATAGCCCTCAATGCAAAGGCTCTAGACGCAAATATTGGTGTGAGAGCTAATTCAATCAAGGAAACACTGCATGTTGGTGAAGGGCATATTGAAGAAGGATCAGCCGAGTGGTTCTTGTGGGAGAACAACTCCATTTGGCTCACTAACTTCACACACCATCAGGCTTCCAAGCAGCTCTCAAGGAAACTCAGTTTTCACACTCTATGCTTAGTGCCCTTTGAGTGCATTATCTAGGAATGAACCTGG
>NW_026697490.1:0-142771 GCF_030435755.1 Ochotona princeps | reverse complement strand
AGCTGCTTGGAAGCCTGATGGTGTGTGAATTTAGTGAGCCAAATGGAGTTGTTCTCCCACAAGAACCACTCGGCTGATCCTTCTTCAATATGCCCTTCACCAACATGCAGTGTTTCCTTGATTGAATTAGCTCTCACACCAATATTTGCGTCTAGAGCCTTTGCATTGAGGGCTATCTGAAAACGGCTGTGGCGCTGAAGTTGCCTGTGAATGTGGAGTTGGTGGCATGTGAAACCCGCATGTGGAGCATTCCTTTGTGTGGGGTGCTCTACCAGGTTCATTCCTAGATAATGCACTCAAAGGGCACTAAGCGTAGAGTGTGAAAACTGAGTTTCCTTGAGAGCTGCTTGGAAGCCTGATGGTGTGTGAAGTTAGTGAGCCAAATGGAGTTGTTCTCCCACAAGAACCACTCGGCTGATCCTTCTTCAATATGCCCTTCACCAACATGCAGTGTTTCCTTGATTGTATTAGCTCTCACACCAATATTTGCGTCTAGAGCCTTTGCATTGAGGGCTATCTGAAAACGGCTGTGGCGCTGAAGTTGCCTGTGAATGTGGAGTTGGTGGCATGTGAAACCCGCATGTGGAGCATTCGTTTGTGTGGGATGCTCTACCAGGTTCATTCCTAGATAATGCACTCAAAGGGCACTAAGCATAGAGTGTGAAAACTGAGTTTCCTTGAGAGCTGCTTGGAAGCCTGATGGTGTGTGAAGTTAGTGAGCCAAATGGAGTTGTTCTCCCACAAGAACCACTCGGCTGATCTTTCTTCAATATGCCCTTCACCAACATGCAGTGTTTCCTTGATTGAATTAGCTCTCACACCAATATTTGCGTCTAGAGCCTTTGCATTGAGGGCTATCTGAAAACGGCTATGGCGCTGAAGTTGCCTGTGAATGTGGAGTTGGTGGCATGTGAAACCCGCATGTGGAGCATTCGTTTGTGTGGGATGCTCTACAAGGTTCATTCCTAGATAATGCACTCAAAGGGCACTAAGCAAAGAGTGTGAAAACTGAGTTTCCTTGAGAGCTGCTTGGAAGCCTGATGGTGTGTGAAGTTAGTGAGCCAAATGGAGTTGTTCTCCCACAAGAACCACTCGGCTGATCCTTCTTCAATATGCCCTTCACCAACATGCAGTGTTTCCTTGATTGAATTAGCTCTCACACCAATATTTGCGTCTAGAGCCTTTGCATTGAGGGCTATCTGAAAACGGCTGTGGCGCTGAAGTTGCCTGTGAATGTGGAGTTGGTGGCATGTGAAACCCGCATGTGGAGCATTCGTTTGTGTGGGATGCTCTACCAGGTTCATTCCTAGATAATGCACTCAAAGGGCACTAAGCATAGAGTGTGAAAACTGAGTTTCCTTGAGAGCTGCTTGGAAGCCTGATGGTGTGTGAAGTTAGTGAGCCAAATGGAGTTGTTCTCCCACAAGAACCACTCGGCTGATCCTTCTTCAATATGCCCTTCACCAACATGCAGTGTTTCCTTGATTGAATTAGCTCTCACACCAATATTTGCGTCCAGAGCCTTTGCATTGAGGGCTATCTGAAAACGGCTGTGGCGCTGAAGTTGCCTGTGAATGTGGAGTTGGTGGCATGTGAAACCCGCATGTGGAGCATTCGTTTGTGTCGGATGCTCTACCAGGTTCATTCCTAGATAATGCACTCAAAGGGCACTAAGCGTAGAGTGTGAAAACTGAGTTTCCTTGAGAGCTGCTTGGAAGCCTGATGGTGTGTGAAGTTAGTGAGCCAAATGGAGTTGTTCTCCCACAAGAACCACTCGGCTGATCCTTCTTCAATATGCCCTTCACCAACATGCAGTGTTTCCTTGATTGAATTAGCTCTCACACCAATATTTGCGTCTAGAGCCTTTGCATTGAGGGCTATCTGAAAACGGCTGTGGCGCTGAAGTTGCCTGTGAATGTGGAGTTGGTGGCATGTGAAACCCGCATGTGGAGCATTCGTTTGTGTGGGATGTTCTACCAGGTTCATTCCTAGATAATGCACTCAAAGGGCACTAAGCATAGAGTGTGAAAACTGAGTTTCCTTGAGAGCTGCTTGGAAGCCTAATGGTGTGTGAAGTTAGTGAGCCAAATGGAGTTGTTCTCCCACAAGAACCACTCGGCTGACCTTCTTCAATATGCCCTTCACCAACATGCAGTGTTTCCTTGATTGAATTAGCTCTCACACCAATATTTGCGTCTAGAGCCTTTGCATTGAGGGCTATCTGAAAACGGCTGTGGCGCTGAAGTTGCCTGTGAATGTGGAGTTGGTGGCATGTGAAACCCGCATGTGGAGCATTCGTTTGTGTGGGATGCTCTACCAGGTTCATTTCAGTCCTAGGCATAAAAATGGCACTAAGCATATAGTGTGAAAACTGAGTTTCCTTGAGAGCTGCTTGGAAGCCTGATGGTGTGTGAAGTTAGTGAGCCAAATGGAGTTGTTCTCCCACAAGAACCACTCGGCTGATCCTTCTTCAATATGCCCTTCACCAACATGCAGTGTTTCCTTGATTGAATTAGCTCTCACACCAATATTTGTGTCTAGAGCCTTTGCATTGAGGGCTATCTGAAAACGGCTGTGGCGCTGAAGTTGCCTGTGAATGTGGAGTTGGTGGCATGTGAAACCCGCATGTGGAGCATTCGTTTGTGTGGGATGCTCTACCAGGTTCATTCCTAGATAATGCACTCAAAGGGCACTAAGCATAGAGTGTGAAAACTGAGTTTCCTTGAGAGCTGCTTGGAAGCCTGATGGTGTGTGAAGTTAGTGAGCCAAATGGAGTTGTTCTCCCACAAGAACCACTCGGCTGATCGTTCTTCAATATGCCCTTCACCAACATGCAGTGTTTCCTTGATTGAATTAGCTCTCACACCAATATTTGCGTCTAGAGCCTTTGCATTGAGGGCTATCTGAAAACGGCTATGGCGCTGAAGTTGCCTGTGAATGTGGAGTTGGTGGCATGTGAAACCCGCATGTGGAGCATTCGTTTGTGTGGGATGCTCTACAAGGTTCATTCCTAGATAATGCACTCAAAGGGCACTAAGCAAAGAGTGTGAAAACTGAGTTTCCTTGAGAGCTGCTTGGAAGCCTGATGGTGTGTGAAGTTAGTGAGCCAAATGGAGTTGTTCTCCCACAAGAACCACTCGGCTGATCCTTCTTCAATATGCCCTTTACCAACATGCAGTGTTTCCTTGATTGAATTAGCTCTCACACCAATATTTGCGTCTAGAGCCTTTGCATTGAGGGCTATCTGAAAACGGCTGTGGCGCTGAAGTTGCCTGTGAATGTGGAGTTGGTGGCATGTGAAACCCGCATGTGGAGCATTCGTTTATGTGGGATGTTCTACCAGGTTCATTCCTAGATAATGCACTCAAAGGGCACTAAGCATAGAGTGTGAAAACTGAGTTTCCTTGAGAGCTGCTTGGAAGCCTGATGGTGTGTGAAGTTAGTGAGCCAAATGGAGTTGTTCTCCCACAAGAACCACTCGGCTGATCCTTCTTCAATATGCCCTTCACCAACATGCAGTGTTTCCTTGATTGAATTAGCTCTCACACCAATATTTGCGTCCAGAGCCTTTGCATTGAGGGCTATCTGAAAACGGCTGTGGGCGCTGAAGTTGCCTGTGAATGTGGAGTTGGTGGCATGTGAAACCCGCATGTGGAGCATTCGCTTGTTTGGGATGCTCTACCAGGTTCATTCCTAGATAATGCACTCAAAGGGCACTAAGCTTAGAGTGTGAAAACTGAGTTTCCTTGAGAGCTGCTTGGAAGCCTGATGGTGTGTGAAGTTAGTGAGCCAAATGGAGTTGTTCTCCCACAAGAACCACTCGGCTGATCCTTCTTCAATATGCCCTTCACCAACATGCAGTGTTACCTTGATTGAATTAGCTCTCACACCAATATTTGCGTCTAGAGCCTTTGCATTGAGGGCTATCTGAAAACGGCTGTGGCGCTGAAGTTGCCTGTGAATGTGGAGTTGGTGGCATGTGAAACCCGCATGTGGAGCATTCGTTTGTGTGGGATGCTCTACCAGGTTCATCCCTAGATAATGCACTCAAAGGGCACTAAGCATAGAGTGTGAAAACTGAGTTTCCTTGAGAGCTGCTTGGAAGCCTGATGGTGTGTGAAGTTAGTGAGCCAAATGGAGTTGTTCTCCCACATGAACCACTCGGCTGATCCTTCTTCAATATGCCCTTCACCAACATGCAGTGTTTCCTTGATTGAATTAGCTCTCAAACCAATATTTGCGTCTAGAGCCTTTGCATTGAGGGCTATCTGAAAACGGCTGTGGCGCTGAAGTTGCCTGTGAATGTGGAGTTGGTGGCATGTGAAACCCGCATGTGGAGCATTCGTTTGTGTCGGATGCTCTACCAGGTTCATTCCTAGATAATGCACTCAAAGGGCACTAAGCATAGAGTGTGAAAACTGAGTTTCCTTGAGAGCTGCTTGGAAGCCTGATGGTGTGTGAAGTTAGTGAGCCAAATGGAGTTGTTCTCCCACAAGAACCACTCGGCTGATCCTTCTTCAATATGCCCTTCACCAACATGCAGTGTTTCCTTGATTGAATTAGCTCTCACACCAATATTTGTATCTAGAGCCTTTGCATTGAGGGCTATCTGAAAACGGCTGTGGCGCTGAAGTTGCCTGTGAATGTGGAGTTGGTGGCATGTGAAACCCGCATGTGGAGCATTCATTTGTGTGGGATGCTCTACCAGGTTCATTCCTAGATAATGCACTCAAAGGGCACTAAGCATAGAGTGTGAAAACTGAGTTTCCTTGAGAGCTGCTTGGAAGCCTGATGGTGTGTGAAGTTAGTGAGCCAAATGGAGTTGTTCTCCCACAAGAACCACTCGGCTGATCCTTCTTCAATATGCCCTTCACCAACATGCAGTGTTTCCTTGATTGAATTAGCTCTCACACCAATATTTGCGTCTAGAGCCTTTGCATTGAGGGCTATCTGAAAACGGCTATGGCGCTGAAGTTGCCTGTGAATGTGGAGTTGGTGGCATGTGAAACCCGCATGTGGAGCATTCGTTTGTGTGGGATGCTCGACAAGGTTCATTCCTAGATAATGCACTCCAAGGGCACTAAGCAAAGAGTGTGAAACCTGAGTTTCCTTGAGAGCTGCTTGGAAGCCTGATGGTGTGTGAAGTTAGTGAGCCAAATGGAGTTGTTCTCCCACAAGAACCACTCGGCTGATCCTTCTTCAATATGCCCTTCACCAACATGCAGTGTTTCCTTGATTGAATTAGCTCTCACACCAATATTTGCGTCTAGAGCCTTTGCATTGAGGGCTATCTGAAAACGGCTGTGGCGCTGAAGTTGCCTGTGAATGTGGAGTTGGTGGCATGTGAAACCCGCATGTGGAGCATTCGTTTGTGTGGGATGCTCTACCAGGTTCATTCCTAGATAATGCACTCAAAGGGCACTAAACATAGAGTGTGAAAACTGAGTTTCCTTGAGAGCTGCTTGGAAGCCTGATGGTGTGTGAAGTTAGTGAGCCAAATGGAGTTGTTCTCCCACAAGAACCACTCGGCTGATCCTTCTTCAATATGCCCTTCACCAACATGCAGTGTTTCCTTGATTGAATTAGCTCTCACACCAATATTTGCGTCTAGAGATTTTGCATTGAGGGCTATCTGAAAACGGCTGTGGCGCTGAAGTTGCCTGTGAATGTGGAGTTGGTGGCATGTGAAACCCGCATGTGGAGCATTCGTTTGTTTGGGATGCTCTACCAGGTTCATTCCTAGATAATGCACTCAAAGGGCACTAAGCATAGAGTGTGAAAACTGAGTTTCCTTGAGAGCTGCTTGGAAGCCTGATGGTGTGTGAAGTTAGTGAGCCAAATGGAGTTGTTCTCCCACAAGAACCACTCGGCTGATCTTTCTTCAATATGCCCTTCACCAACATGCAGTGTTTCCTTGATTGAATTAGCTCTCACACCAATATTTGCGTCCAGAGCCTTTGCATTGAGGGCTATCTGAAAACGGCTGTGGCGCTGAAGTTGCCTGTGAATGTGGAGTTGGTGGCATGTGAAACCCGCATGTGGAGCATTCGTTTGTGTGGGATGCTCTACCAGGTTCACTCCTAGATAATGCACTCAAAGGGCACTAAACATAGAGTGTGAAAACTGAGTTTCCTTGAGAGCTGCTTGGAAGCCTGATGGTGTGTGAAGTTAGTGAGCCAAATGGAGTTGTTCTCCCACAAGAACCACTCGGCTGATCCTTCTTCAATATGCCCTTCACCAACATGCAGTGTTTCCTTGATTGAATTAGCTCTCACACCAATATTTGCGTCTAGAGCCTTTGCATTGAGGGCTATCTGAAAACGGCTGTGGCGCTGAAGTTGCCTGTGAATGTGGAGTTGGTGGCATGTGAAACCCGCATGTGGAGCATTCGTTTGTGTCGGATGCTCTACCAGGTTCATTCCTAGATAATGCACTCAAAGGGCACTAAGCATAGAGTGTGAAAACTGAGTTTCCTTGAGAGCTGCTTGGAAGCCTGATGGTGTGTGAAGTTAGTGAGCCAAATGGAGTTGTTCTCCCACAAGAACCACTCGGCTGATCTTTCTTCAATATGCCCTTCACCAACATGCAGTGTTTCCTTGATTGAATTAGCTCTCACACCAATATTTGCGTCCAGAGCCTTTGCATTGAGGGCTATCTGAAAACGGCTGTGGCGCTGAAGTTGCCTGTGAATGTGGAGTTGGTGGCATGTGAAACCCGCATGTGGAGCATTCGTTTGTGTGGGATGCTCTACCAGGTTCACTCCTAGATAATGCACTCAAAGGGCACTAAACATAGAGTGTGAAAACTGAGTTTCCTTGAGAGCTGCTTGGAAGCCTGATGGTGTGTGAAGTTAGTGAGCCAAATGGAGTTGTTCTCCCACAAGAACCACTCGGCTGATCCTTCTTCAATATGCCCTTCACCAACATGCAGTGTTTCCTTGATTGAATTAGCTCTCACACCAATATTTGCGTCTAGAGCCTTTGCATTGAGGGCTATCTGAAAACGGCTGTTTCGCTGAAGTTGCCTGTGAATGTGGAGTTGGTGGCATGTGAAACCCGCATGTGGAGCATTCGCTTGTGTGGGATGCTCTACCAGGTTCATTCCTAGATAATGCACTCAAAGGGCACTAAGCTTAGAGTGTGAAAACTGAGTTTCCTTCAGTGTTGTTTGGAAGCCTGATGGTGTGTGAAGTTAGTGAGCCAAATGGAGTTGTTCTCCCACAAGAACCACTCGGCTGATCTTTCTTCAATATGCCCTTCACCAACATGCAGTGTTTCCTTGATTGAATTAGCTCTCACACCAATATTTGCGTCTAGAGCCTTTGCATTGAGGGCTATCTGAAAACGGCTGTGGCGCTGAAGTTGCCTGTGAATGTGGAGTTGGTGGCATGTGAAACCCGCATGTGGAGCATTCGTTTGTGTGGGATGCTCTACCAGGTTCATTCCTAGATAATGCACTCAAAGGGCACTAAGCATAGAGTGTGAAAACTGAGTTTCCTTGAGAGCTGCTTGGAAGCCTGATGGTGTGTGAAGTTAGTGAGCCAAATGGAGTTGTTCTCCCACAAGAACCACTCGGCTGATCCTTCTTCAATATGCCCTTCACCAACATGCAGTGTTTCCTTGATTGAATTAGCTCTCACACCAATATTTGCGTCTAGAGCCTTTGCATTGAGGGCTATCTGAAAACGGCTGTGGCGCTGAAGTTGCCTGTGAATGTGGAGTTGTTGGCATGTGAAACCCGAATGTGGAGCATTCGTTTGTGTGGGATGCTCTACCAGGTTCATTCCTAGATAATGCACTCAAAGGGCACTAAGCATAGAGTGAAAACTGAGTTTCCTTGAGAGCTGCTTGGAAGCCTGATGGTGTGTGAAGTTAGTGAGCCAAATGGAGTTGTTCTCCCACAAGAACCACTCGGCTGATCCTTCTTCAATATGCCCTTCACCAACATGCAGTGTTTCCTTGATTGAATTAGCTCTCACACCAATATTTGCGTCTAGAGCCTTTGCATTGAGGGCTATCTGAAAACGGCTGTGGCGCTGAAGTTGCCTGTGAATGTGGAGTTGGTGGCATGTGAAACCCGCATGTGCAACATTCGTTTGTGTGTAATGCTCTACCAGGTTCACTCCTAGATAATGCACTCAAAGGGCACTAAACATAGAGTGTGAAAACTGAGTTTCCTTGAGAGCTGCTTGGAAGCCTGATGGTGTGTGAAGTTAGTGAGCCAAATGGAGTTGTTCTCCCACAAGAACCACTCGGCTGATCCTTCTTCAATATGCCCTTCACCAACATGCAGTGTTTCCTTGATTGAATTAGCTCTCACACCAATATTTGCGTCTAGAGCCTTTGCATTGAGGGCTATCTGAAAACGGCTGTGGCGCTGAAGTTGCCTGTGAATGTGGAGTTGGTGGCATGTGAAACCCGCATGTGGAGCATTCGTTTGTGTGGGATGCTCTACCAGGTTCATTCCTAGATAATGCACTCAAAGGGCACTAAGCATAGAGTGTGAAAACTGAGTTTCCTTGAGAGCTGCTTGGAAGCCTGATGGTGTGTGAAGTTAGTGAGCCAAATGGAGTTGTTCTCCCACAAGAACCACTCGGCTGATCCTTCTTCAATATGCCCTTTACCAACATGCAGTGTTTCCTTGATTGAATTAGCTCTCACACCAATATTTGCGTCTAGAGCCTTTGCATTGAGGGCTATCTGAAAACGGCTGTGGCGCTGAAGTTGCCTGTGAATGTGGAGTTGGTGGCATGTGAAACCCGCATGTGGAGCATTCGTTTGTGTGGGATGCTCTACCAGGTTCATTCCTAGATAATGCACTCAAAGGGCACTAAGCATAGAGTGTGAAAACTTAGTTTCCTTGAGAGCTGCTTGGAAGCCTGATGGTGTGTGAAGTTAGTGAGCCAAATGGAGTTGTTCTCCCACAAGAACCACTCGGCTGATCCTTCTTCAATATGCCCTTCACCAACATGCAGTGTTTCCTTGATTGAATTAGCTCTCACACCAATATTTGCGTCTAGAGCCTTTGCATTGAGGGCTATCTGAAAACGGCTGTGGCGCTGAAGTTGCCTGTGAATGTGGAGTTGGTGGCATGTGAAACCCGCATGTGGAGCATTCGTTTGTGTGGGATGCTCTACCAGGTTCATTCCTAGATAATGCACTCAAAGGGCACTAAACATAGAGTGTGAAAACTGAGTTTCCTTGAGAGCTGCTTGGAAGCCTGATGGTGTGTGAAGTTAGTGAACCAAATGGAGTTGTTCTCCCACAAGAACCACTCGGCTGATCGTTCTTCAATATGCCCTTCACCAACATGCAGTGTTTCCTTGATTGAATTAGCTCTCACACCAATATTTGCGTCTAGAGCCTTTGCATTGAGGGCTATCTGAAAACGGCTATGGCGCTGAAGTTGCCTGTGAATGTGGAGTTGGTGGCATGTGAAACCCGCATGTGGAGCATTCGTTTGTGTGGGATGCTCTACCAGGTTCATTCCTAGATAATGCACTCAAAGGGCACTAAGCATAGAGTGTGAAAACTGAGTTTCCTTGAGAGCTGCTTGGAAGCCTGATGGTGTGTGAAGTTAGTGAGCCAAATGGAGTTGTTCTCCCACAAGAACCACTCGGCTGATCCTTCTTCAATATGCCCTTCACCAACATGCAGTGTTTCCTTGATTGAATTAGCTCTCACACCAATATTTGTGTCTAGAGCCTTTGCATTGAGGACTATCTGAAAACGGCTGTGGCGCTGAAGTTGCCTGTGAATGTGGAGTTGGTGGCATGTGAAACCCGCATGTGGAGCATTCGTTTGTGTAGGATGCTCTACCAGGTTCATTCCTAGATAATGCACTCAAAGGGCACTAAACATAGAGTGTGAAAACTGAGTTTCCTTGAGAGCTGCTTGGAAGCCTGATGGTGTGTGAAGTTAGTGAGCCAAATGGAGTTGTTCTCCCTCAAGAATCACTCGGCTGATCTTTCTTCAATATGCCCTTCACCAACATGCAGTGTTTCCTTGATTGAATTAGCTATCACACCAATATTTGCATCTAGAGCCTTTGCATTGAGGGCTATCTGAAAACGGCTGTGGCGCTGAAGTTGCCTGTGAATGTGGAGTTGGTGGCATGTGAAACCCGCATGTGGAGCATTCGTTTGTGTGTAATGCTCTACCAGGTTCATTCCTAGATAATGCACTCAAAGGGCACTAAACATAGAGTGTGAAAACTGAGTTTCCTTGAGAGCTGCTTGGAAGCCTGATGGTGTGTGAAGTTAGTGAGCCAAATGGAGTTGTTCTCCCACAAGAACCACTCGGCTGATCCTTCTTCAATATGCCCTTCACCAACAGGCAGTGTTTCCTTGATTGAATTAGCTCTCACACCAATATTTGCGTCTAGAGCCTTTGCATTGAGGGCTATCTGAAAACGGCTGTGGCGCTGAAGTTGCCTGTGAATGTGGAGTTGTTGGCATGTGAAACCCGCATGTGGAGCATTCGTTTGTGTGGGATGCTCTACCAGGTTCATTCCTAGATAATGCACTCAAAGGGCACTAAGCATAGAGTGTGAAAACTGAGTTTCCTTGAGAGCTGCTTGGAAGCCTGATGGTGTGTGAAGTTAGTGAGCCAAATGGAGTTGTTCTCCCACAAGAACCACTCGGCTGATCCTTCTTCAATATGCCCTTCACCAACATGCAGTGTTTCCTTGATTGAATTAGCTCTCACACCAATATTTGCGTCTAGAGCCTTTGCATTGAGGGCTATCTGAAAACGGCTGTGGCGCTGAAGTTGCCTGTGAATGTGGAGTTGGTGGCATGTGAAACCCGCATGTGGAGCATTCGTTTGTGTGGGATGCTCTACCAGGTTCATTCCTAGATAATGCACTCAAAGGGCACTAAGCATAGAGTGTGAAAACTGAGTTTCCTTGAGAGCTGCTTGGAAGCCTGATGGTGTGTGAAGTTAGTGAGCCAAATGGAGTTGTTCTCCCACAAGAACCACTCGGCTGATCCTTCTTCAATATGCCCTTTACCAACATGCAGTGTTTCCTTGATTGAATTAGCTCTCACACCAATATTTGCGTCGAGAGCCTTTGCATTGAGGGCTATCTGAAAACGGCTGTGGCGCTGAAGTTGCCTGTGAATGTGGAGTTGGTGGCATGTGAAACCCGCATGTGGAGCATTCGTTTGTGTGGGATGCTCTACCAGGTTCATTCCTAGATAATGCACTCAAAGGGCACTAAGCATAGAGTGTGAAAACTGAGTTTCCTTGAGAGCTGCTTGGAAGCCTGATGGTGTGTGAAGTTAGTGAGCCAAATGGAGTTGTTCTCCCACAAGAACCACTCGGCTGATCCTTCTTCAATATGCCCTTCACCAACATGCAGTGTTTCCTTGATTGAATTAGCTCTCACACCAATATTTGCGTCTAGAGCCTTTGCATTGAGGGCTATCTGAAAACGGCTGTGGCGCTGAAGTTGCCTGTGAATGTGGAGTTGGTGGCATGTGAAACCCGCATGTGGAGCATTCGTTTGTGTGGGATGCTCTACCAGGTTCATTCCTAGATAATGCACTCAAAGGGCACTAAACATAGAGTGTGAAAACTGAGTTTCCTTGAGAGCTGCTTGGAAGCCTGATGGTGTGTGAAGTTAGTGAACCAAATGGAGTTGTTCTCCCACAAGAACCACTCGGCTGATCCTTCTTCAATATGCCCTTCACCAACATGCAGTGTTTCCTTGATTGAATTAGCTCTCACACCAATATTTGCGTCTAGAGCCTTTGCATTGAGGGCTATCTGAAAACGGCTGTGGCGCTGAAGTTGCCTGTGAATGTGGAGTTGGTGGCATGTGAAACCCGCATGTGGAGCATTCGTTTGTGTGGGATGCTCTACCAGGTTCATTCCTAGATAATGCACTCAAAGGGCACTAAGCATAGAGTGTGAAAACTGAGTTTCCTTGAGAGCTGCTTGGAAGCCTGATGGTGTGTGAAGTTAGTGAGCCAAATGGAGTTGTTCTCCCACAAGAACCACTCGGCTGATCCTTCTTCAATATGCCCTTCACCAACATGCAGTGTTTCCTTGATTGAATTAGCTCTCACACCAATATTTGTGTCTAGAGCCTTTGCATTGAGGACTATCTGAAAACGGCTGTGGCGCTGAAGTTGCCTGTGAATGTGGAGTTGGTGGCATGTGAAACCCGCATGTGGAGCATTCGTTTGTGTAGGATGCTCTACCAGGTTCATTCCTAGATAATGCACTCAAAGGGCACTAAACATAGAGTGTGAAAACTGAGTTTCCTTGAGAGCTGCTTGGAAGCCTGATGGTGTGTGAAGTTAGTGAGCCAAATGGAGTTGTTCTCCCTCAAGAATCACTCGGCTGATCTTTCTTCAATATGCCCTTCACCAACATGCAGTGTTTCCTTGATTGAATTAGCTATCACACCAATATTTGCATCTAGAGCCTTTGCATTGAGGGCTATCTGAAAACGGCTGTGGCGCTGAAGTTGCCTGTGAATGTGGAGTTGGTGGCATGTGAAACCCGCATGTGGAGCATTCGTTTGTGTGGGATGCTCTACCAGGTTCATTCCTAGATAATGCACTCAAAGGGCACTAAACATAGAGTGTGAAAACTGAGTTTCCTTGAGAGCTGCTTGGAAGCCTGATGGTGTGTGAAGTTAGTGAGCCAAATTGAGTTGTTCTCCCACAAGAACCACTCGGCTGATCCTTCTTCAATATGCCCTTCACCAACAGGCAGTGTTTCCTTGATTGAATTAGCTCTCACACCAATATTTGCGTCTAGAGCCTTTGCATTGAGGGCTATCTGAAAACGGCTGTGGCGCTGAAGTTGCCTGTGAATGTGGAGTTGGTGGCATGTGAAACCCGCATGTGGAGCATTCGTTTGTGTGGGATGCTCTACCAGGTTCATTCCTAGATAATGCACTCAAAGGGCACTAAGCATAGAGTGTCAAAACTGAGTTTCCTTGAGAGCTGCTTGGAAGCCTGATGGTGTGTGAAGTTAGTGAGCCAAATGGAGTTGTTCTCCCACAAGAACCACTCGGCTGATCTTTCTTCAATATGCCCTTCAACAACATGCAGTGTTTCCTTGATTGAATTAGCTCTCACACCAATATTTGCGTCTAGAGCCTTTGCATTGAGGGCTATCTGAAAACGGCTGTGGCGCTGAAGTTGCCTGTGAATGTGGAGTTGGTGGCATGTGAAACCCGCATGTGGAGCATTCGTTTGTGTGTAATGCTCTACCAGGTTCATTCCTAGATAATGCACTCAAAGGGCACTAAACATAGAGTGTGAAAACTGAGTTTCCTTGAGAGCTGCTTGGAAGCCTGATGGTGTGTGAAGTTAGTGAGCCAAATGGAGTTGTTCTCCCACAAGAACCACTCGGCTGATCCTTCTTCAATATGCCCTTCACCAACATGCAGTGTTTCCTTGATTGAATTAGCTCTCACACCAATATTTGCGTCTAGAGCCTTTGCATTGAGGGCTATCTGAAAACGGCTGTGGCGCTGAAGTTGCCTGTGAAAGTGGAGTTGGTGGCATGTGAAACCCGCATGTGGAGCATTCGTTTGTGTGGGATGCTCTACCAGGTTCATTCCTAGATAATGCACTCAAAGGGCACTAAACATAGAGTGTGAAAACTGAGTTTCCTTGAGAGCTGCTTGGAAGCCTGATGGTGTGTGAAGTTAGTGAGCCAAATGGAGTTGTTCTCCCACAAGAACCACTCGGCTGATCCTTCTTCAATATGCCCTTCACCAACATGCAGTGTTTCCTTGATTGAATTAGCTCTCACACCAATATTTGCGTCTAGAGCCTTTGCATTGAGGGCTATCTGAAAACGGCTGTGGCGCTGAAGTTGCCTGTGAATGTGGAGTTGGTGGCATGTGAAACCCGCATGTGGATCATTCGTTTGTGTGGGATGCTCTACCAGGTTCATTCCTAGATAATGCACTCAAAGGGCATTAAGCATAGAGTGTGAAAACTGAGTTTCCTTTAGAGCTGCTTGGAAGCCTGATGGTGTGTGAAGTTAGTGAGCCAAATGGAGTTGTTCTCCCACAAGAACCACTCGGCTGATCCTTTTTCAATATGCCCTTCACCAACATGCAGTGTTTCCTTGATTGAATTAGCTCTCACACCAATATTTGCGTCCAGAGCCTTTGCATTGAGGACTATCTGAAAACGGCTGTGGCGCTGAAGTTGCCTGTGAATGTGGAGTTGGTGGCATGTGAAACCCGCATGTGGAGCATTCGTTTGTGTGTAATGCTCTACCAGGTTCACTCCTAGATAATGCACTCAAAGGGCACTAAGCATAGAGTGTGAAAACTGAGTTTCCTTGAGAGCTGCTTGGAAGCCTGATGGTGTGTGAAGTTAGTGAGCCAAATGGAGTTGTTCTCCCACAAGAACCACTCGGCTGATCCTTCTTCAATATGCCCTTCACCAACAGGCAGTGTTTCCTTGATTGAATTAGCTCTCACACCAATATTTGTGTCTAGAGCCTTTGCATTGAGGGCTATCTAAAAACGGCTGTGGCGCTGAAGTTGCCTGTGAATGTGGAGTTGGTGGCATGTGAAACCCGCATGTGGAGCATTCGTTTGTGTAGGATGCTCTACCAGGTTCATTCCTAGATAATGCACTCAAAGGGCACTAAACATAGAGTGTGAAAACTGAGTTTCCTTGAGAGCTGCTTGGAAGCCTGATGGTGTGTGAAGTTAGTGAGCCAAATGGAGTTGTTCTCCCACAAGAACCACTCGGCTGATCTTTCTTCAATATGCCCTTCACCAACATGCAGTGTTTCCTTGATTGAATTAGCTCTCACACCAATATTTGCGTCTAGAGCCTTTGCATTGAGGGCTATCTGAAAACGGCTGTGGCGCTGAAGTTGCCTGTGAATGTGGAGTTGGTGGCATGTGAAACCCGCATGTGGAGCATTCGTTTGTGTGGGATGCTCTACCAGGTTCATTCCTAGATAATGCACTCAAAGGGCACTAAACATAGAGTGTGAAAACTGAGTTTCCTTGAGAGCTGCTTGGAAGCCTGATGGTGTGTGAAGTTAGTGAGCCAAATGGAGTTGTTCTCCCACAAGAACCACTCGGCTGATCCTTCTTCAATATGCCCTTCACCAACATGCAGTGTTTCCTTGATTGAATTAGCTCTCACACCAATATTTGCGTCTAGAGCCTTTGCATTGAGGGCTATCTGAAAACGGCTGTGGCGCTGAAGTTGCCTGTGAATGTGGAGTTGGTGGCATGTGAAACCCGCATGTGGAGCATTCGTTTGTGTGGGATGCTCTACCAGGTTCATTCCTAGATAATGCACTCAAAGGGCACTAAGCATAGAGTGTGAAAACTGAGTTTCCTTGAGAGCTGCTTGGAAGCCTGATGGTGTGTTGAAGTTAGTGAGCCAAATGGAGTTGTTCTCCCACAAGAACCACTCGGCTGATCCTTCTTCAATATGCCCTTCACCAACATGCAGTGTTTCCTTGATTGAATTAGCTCTCACACCAATATTTGCGTCTAGAGCCTTTGCATTGAGGGCTATCTGAAAACGGCTGTGGCGCTGAAGTTGCCTGTGAATGTGGAGTTGGTGGCATGTGAAACCCGCATGTGGAGCATTCGTTTGTGTAGGATGCTCTACCAGGTTCATTCCTAGATAATGCACTCAAAGGACACTAAACATAGAGTGTGAAAACTGAGTTTCCTTGAGAGCTGCTTGGAAGCCTGATGGTGTGTGAAGTTAGTGAGCCAAATGGAGTTGTTCTCCCACAAGAACCACTCGGCTGATCTTTCTTCAATATGCCCTTCACCAACATGCAGTGTTTCCTTGATTGAATTAGCTCTCACACCAATATTTGCGTCTAGAGCCTTTGCATTGAGGGCTATCTGAAAACGGCTGTGGCGCTGAAGTTGCCTGTGAATGTGGAGTTGGTGGCATGTGAAACCCGCATGTGGAGCATTCGTTTGTGTGTAATGCTCTACCAGGTTCATTCCTAGATAATGCACTCAAAGGGCACTAAACATAGAGTGTGAAAACTGAGTTTCCTTGAGAGCTGCTTGGAAGCCTGATGGTGTGTGAAGTTAGTGAGCCAAATGGAGTTGTTCTCCCACAAGAACCACTCGGCTGATCCTTCTTCAATATGCCCTTCACCAACATGCAGTGTTTCCTTGATTGAATTAGCTCTCACACCAATATTTGCGTCGAGAGCCTTTGCATTGAGGGCTATCTGAAAACGGCTGTGGCGCTGAAGTTGCCTGTGAATGTGGAGTTGGTGGCATGTGAAACCCGCATGTGGAGCATTCGTTTGTGTGGGATGCTCTACCAGGTTCATTCCTAGATAATGCACTCAAAGGGCACTAAGCATAGAGTGTGAAAACTGAGTTTCCTTGAGAGCTGCTTGGAAGCCTGATGGTGTGTGAAGTTAGTGAGCCAAATGGAGTTGTTCTCCCACAAGAACCACTCGGCTGATCCTTCTTCAATATGCCCTTCACCAACATGCAGTGTTTCCTTGATTGAATTAGCTCTCACACCAATATTTGCGTCCAGAGCCTTTGCATTGAGGGCTATCTGAAAACGGCTGTGGCGCTGAAGTTGCCTGTGAATGTGGAGTTGGTGGCATGTGAAACCCGCATGTGGAGCATTCGTTTGTGTAGGATGCTCTACCAGGTTCACTCCTAGATAATGCACTCAAAGGGCACTAAGCATAGAGTGTGAAAACTGAGTTTCCTTGAGAGCTGCTTGGAAGCCTGATGGTGTGTGAAGTTAGTGAGCCAAATGGAGTTGTTCTCCCACAAGAACCACTCGGCTGATCCTTCTTCAATATGCCCTTCACCAACAGGCAGTGTTTCCTTGATTGAATTAGCTCTCACACCAATATTTGTGTCTAGAGCCTTTGCATTGAGGGCTATCTAAAAACGGCTGTGGCGCTGAAGTTGCCTGTGAATGTGGAGTTGGTGGCATGTGAAACCCGCATGTGGAGCATTCGTTTGTGTGGGATGCTCTACCAGGTTCATTCCTAGATAATGCACTCAAAGGGCACTAAACATAGAGTGTGAAAACTGAGTTTCCTTGAGAGCTGCTTGGAAGCCTGATGGTGTGTGAAGTTAGTGAGCCAAATGGAGTTGTTCTCCCACAAGAACCACTCGGCTGATCTTTCTTCAATATGCCCTTCACCAACATGCAGTGTTTCCTTGATTGAATTAGCTCTCACACCAATATTTGCGTCTAGAGCCTTTGCATTGAGGGCTATCTGAAAACGGCTGTGGCGCTGAAGTTGCCTGTGAATGTGGAGTTGGTGGCATGTGAAACCCGCATGTGGAGCATTCGTTTGTGTGGGATGCTCTACCAGGTTCATTCCTAGATAATGCACTCAAAGGGCACTAAACATAGAGTGTGAAAACTGAGTTTCCTTGAGAGCTGCTTGGAAGCCTGATGGTGTGTGAAGTTAGTGAGCCAAATGGAGTTGTTCTCCCACAAGAACCACTCGGCTGATCCTTCTTCAATATGCCCTTCACCAACATGCAGTGTTTCCTTGATTGAATTAGCTCTCACACCAATATTTGCGTCTAGAGCCTTTGCATTGAGGGCTATCTGAAAACGGCTGTGGCGCTGAAGTTGCCTGTGAATGTGGAGTTGGTGGCATGTGAAACCCGCATGTGGAGCATTCGTTTGTGTGGGATGCTCTACCAGGTTCATTCCTAGATAATGCACTCAAAGGGCACTAAGCATAGAGTGTGAAAACTGAGTTTCCTTGAGAGCTGCTTGGAAGCCTGATGGTGTGTGAAGTTAGTGAGCCAAATGGAGTTGTTCTCCCACAAGAACCACTCGGCTGATCCTTCTTCAATATGCCCTTCACCAACATGCAGTGTTTCCTTGATTGAATTAGCTCTCACACCAATATTTGCGTCTAGAGCCTTTGCATTGAGGGCTATCTGAAAACGGCTGTGGCGCTGAAGTTGCCTGTGAATGTGGAGTTGGTGGCATGTGAAACCCGCATGTGGAGCATTCGTTTGTGTGGGATGCTCTACCAGGTTCATTCCTAGATAATGCACTCAAAGGGCACTAAGCATAGAGTGTGAAAACTGAGTTTCCTTGAGAGCTGCTTGGAAGCCTGATGGTGTGTGAAGTTAGTGAGCCAAATGGAGTTGTTCTCCCACAAGAACCACTCGGCTGATCCTTCTTCAATATGCCCTTCACCAACATGCAGTGTTTCCTTGATTGAATTAGCTCTCACACCAATATTTGCGTCTAGAGCCTTTGCATTGAGGGCTATCTGAAAACGGCTGTGGCGCTGAAGTTGCCTGTGAATGTGGAGTTGGTGGCATGTGAAACCCGCATGTGGAGCATTCGTTTGTGTAGGATGCTCTACCAGGTTCATTCCTAGATAATGCACTCAAAGGACACTAAACATAGAGTGTGAAAACTGAGTTTCCTTGAGAGCTGCTTGGAAGCCTGATGGTGTGTGAAGTTAGTGAGCCAAATGGAGTTGTTCTCCCACAAGAACCACTCGGCTGATCTTTCTTCAATATGCCCTTCACCAACATGCAGTGTTTCCTTGATTGAATTAGCTCTCACACCAATATTTGCGTCTAGAGCCTTTGCATTGAGGGCTATCTGAAAACGGCTGTGGCGCTGAAGTTGCCTGTGAATGTGGAGTTGGTGGCATGTGAAACCCGCATGTGGAGCATTCGTTTGTGTGTAATGCTCTACCAGGTTCATTCCTAGATAATGCACTCAAAGGGCACTAAACATAGAGTGTGAAAACTGAGTTTCCTTGAGAGCTGCTTGGAAGCCTGATGGTGTGTGAAGTTAGTGAGCCAAATGGAGTTGTTCTCCCACAAGAACCACTCGGCTGATCCTTCTTCAATATGCCCTTCACCAACATGCAGTGTTTCCTTGATTGAATTAGCTCTCACACCAATATTTGCGTCGAGAGCCTTTGCATTGAGGGCTATCTGAAAACGGCTGTGGCGCTGAAGTTGCCTGTGAATGTGGAGTTGGTGGCATGTGAAACCCGCATGTGGAGCATTCGTTTGTGTGGGATGCTCTACCAGGTTCATTCCTAGATAATGCACTCAAAGGGCACTAAGCATAGAGTGTGAAAACTGAGTTTCCTTGAGAGCTGCTTGGAAGCCTGATGGTGTGTGAAGTTAGTGAGCCAAATGGAGTTGTTCTCCCACAAGAACCACTCGGCTGATCCTTCTTCAATATGCCCTTCACCAACATGCAGTGTTTCCTTGATTGAATTAGCTCTCACACCAATATTTGCGTCCAGAGCCTTTGCATTGAGGGCTATCTGAAAACGGCTGTGGCGCTGAAGTTGCCTGTGAATGTGGAGTTGGTGGCATGTGAAACCCGCATGTGGAGCATTCGTTTGTGTAGGATGCTCTACCAGGTTCACTCCTAGATAATGCACTCAAAGGGCACTAAGCATAGAGTGTGAAAACTGAGTTTCCTTGAGAGCTGCTTGGAAGCCTGATGGTGTGTGAAGTTAGTGAGCCAAATGGAGTTGTTCTCCCACAAGAACCACTCGGCTGATCCTTCTTCAATATGCCCTTCACCAACATGCAGTGTTTCCTTGATTGAATTAGCTCTCACACCAATATTTGCGTCTAGAGCCTTTGCATTGAGGGCTATCTGAAAACGGCTGTGGCGCTGAAGTTGCCTGTGAATGTGGAGTTGGTGGCATGTGAAACCCGCATGTGGAGCATTCGTTTGTGTGGGATGCTCTACCAGGTTCATTCCTAGATAATGCACTCAAAGGGCACTAAGCATAGAGTGTGAAAACTGAGTTTCCTTGAGAGCTGCTTGGAAGCCTGATGGTGTGTGAAGTTAGTGAGCCAAATGGAGTTGTTCTCCCACAAGAACCACTCGGCTGATCCTTCTTCAATATGCCCTTCACCAACATGCAGTGTTTCCTTGATTGAATTAGCTCTCACACCAATATTTGCGTCTAGAGCCTTTGCATTGAGGGCTATCTGAAAACGGCTGTGGCGCTGAAGTTGCCTGTGAATGTGGAGTTGGTGGCATGTGAAACCCGCATGTGGAGCATTCGTTTGTGTGTAATGCTCTACCAGGTTCATTCCTAGATAATGCACTCAAAGGGCACTAAACATAGAGTGTGAAAACTGAGTTTCCTTGAGAGCTGCTTGGAAGCCTGATGGTGTGTGAAGTTAGTGAGCCAAATGGAGTTGTTCTCCCACAAGAACCACTCGGCTGATCCTTCTTCAATATGCCCTTCACCAACATGCAGTGTTTCCTTGATTGAATTAGCTCTCACACCAATATTTGCGTCGAGAGCCTTTGCATTGAGGGCTATCTGAAAACGGCTGTGGCGCTGAAGTTGCCTGTGAATGTGGAGTTGGTGGCATGTGAAACCCGCATGTGGAGCATTCGTTTGTGTGGGATGCTCTACCAGGTTCATTCCTAGATAATGCACTCAAAGGGCACTAAGCATAGAGTGTGAAAACTGAGTTTCCTTGAGAGCTGCTTGGAAGCCTGATGGTGTGTGAAGTTAGTGAGCCAAATGGAGTTGTTCTCCCACAAGAACCACTCGGCTGATCCTTCTTCAATATGCCCTTCACCAACATGCAGTGTTTCCTTGATTGAATTAGCTCTCACACCAATATTTGCGTCGAGAGCCTTTGCATTGAGGGCTATCTGAAAACGGCTGTGGCGCTGAAGTTGCCTGTGAATGTGGAGTTGGTGGCATGTGAAACCCGCATGTGGAGCATTCGTTTGTGTGGGATGCTCTACCAGGTTCATTCCTAGATAATGCACTCAAAGGGCACTAAGCATAGAGTGTGAAAACTGAGTTTCCTTGAGAGCTGCTTGGAAGCCTGATGGTGTGTGAAGTTAGTGAGCCAAATGGAGTTGTTCTCCCACAAGAACCACTCGGCTGATCCTTCTTCAATATGCCCTTCACCAACATGCAGTGTTTCCTTGATTGAATTAGCTCTCACACCAATATTTGCGTCCAGAGCCTTTGCATTGAGGGCTATCTGAAAACGGCTGTGGCGCTGAAGTTGCCTGTGAATGTGGAGTTGGTGGCATGTGAAACCCGCATGTGGAGCATTCGTTTGTGTAGGATGCTCTACCAGGTTCACTCCTAGATAATGCACTCAAAGGGCACTAAGCATAGAGTGTGAAAACTGAGTTTCCTTGAGAGCTGCTTGGAAGCCTGATGGTGTGTGAAGTTAGTGAGCCAAATGGAGTTGTTCTCCCACAAGAACCACTCGGCTGATCCTTCTTCAATATGCCCTTCACCAACAGGCAGTGTTTCCTTGATTGAATTAGCTCTCACACCAATATTTGTGTCTAGAGCCTTTGCATTGAGGGCTATCTAAAAACGGCTGTGGCGCTGAAGTTGCCTGTGAATGTGGAGTTGGTGGCATGTGAAACCCGCATGTGGAGCATTCGTTTGTGTAGGATGCTCTACCAGGTTCATTCCTAGATAATGCACTCAAAGGGCACTAAACATAGAGTGTGAAAACTGAGTTTCCTTGAGAGCTGCTTGGAAGCCTGATGGTGTGTGAAGTTAGTGAGCCAAATGGAGTTGTTCTCCCACAAGAACCACTCGGCTGATCTTTCTTCAATATGCCCTTCACCAACATGCAGTGTTTCCTTGATTGAATTAGCTCTCACACCAATATTTGCGTCTAGAGCCTTTGCATTGAGGGCTATCTGAAAACGGCTGTGGCGCTGAAGTTGCCTGTGAATGTGGAGTTGGTGGCATGTGAAACCCGCATGTGGAGCATTCGTTTGTGTGGGATGCTCTACCAGGTTCATTCCTAGATAATGCACTCAAAGGGCACTAAACATAGAGTGTGAAAACTGAGTTTCCTTGAGAGCTGCTTGGAAGCCTGATGGTGTGTGAAGTTAGTGAGCCAAATGGAGTTGTTCTCCCACAAGAACCACTCGGCTGATCCTTCTTCAATATGCCCTTCACCAACATGCAGTGTTTCCTTGATTGAATTAGCTCTCACACCAATATTTGCGTCTAGAGCCTTTGCATTGAGGGCTATCTGAAAACGGCTGTGGCGCTGAAGTTGCCTGTGAATGTGGAGTTGGTGGCATGTGAAACCCGCATGTGGAGCATTCGTTTGTGTGGGATGCTCTACCAGGTTCATTCCTAGATAATGCACTCAAAGGGCACTAAGCATAGAGTGTGAAAACTGAGTTTCCTTGAGAGCTGCTTGGAAGCCTGATGGTGTGTGAAGTTAGTGAGCCAAATGGAGTTGTTCTCCCACAAGAACCACTCGGCTGATCCTTCTTCAATATGCCCTTCACCAACATGCAGTGTTTCCTTGATTGAATTAGCTCTCACACCAATATTTGCGTCTAGAGCCTTTGCATTGAGGGCTATCTGAAAACGGCTGTGGCGCTGAAGTTGCCTGTGAATGTGGAGTTGGTGGCATGTGAAACCCGCATGTGGAGCATTCGTTTGTGTAGGACGCTCTACCAGGTTCATTCCTAGATAATGCACTCAAAGGACACTAAACATAGAGTGTGAAAACTGAGTTTCCTTGAGAGCTGCTTGGAAGCCTGATGGTGTGTGAAGTTAGTGAGCCAAATGGAGTTGTTCTCCCACAAGAACCACTCGGCTGATCTTTCTTCAATATGCCCTTCACCAACATGCAGTGTTTCCTTGATTGAATTAGCTCTCACACCAATATTTGCGTCTAGAGCCTTTGCATTGAGGGCTATCTGAAAACGGCTGTGGCGCTGAAGTTGCCTGTGAATGTGGAGTTGGTGGCATGTGAAACCCGCATGTGGAGCATTCGTTTGTGTGTAATGCTCTACCAGGTTCATTCCTAGATAATGCACTCAAAGGGCACTAAACATAGAGTGTGAAAACTGAGTTTCCTTGAGAGCTGCTTGGAAGCCTGATGGTGTGTGAAGTTAGTGAGCCAAATGGAGTTGTTCTCCCACAAGAACCACTCGGCTGATCCTTCTTCAATATGCCCTTCACCAACATGCAGTGTTTCCTTGATTGAATTAGCTCTCACACCAATATTTGCGTCTAGAGCCTTTGCATTGAGGGCTATCTGAAAACGGCTGTGGCGCTGAAGTTGCCTGTGAATGTGGAGTTGGTGGCATGTGAAACCCGCATGTGGAGCATTCGTTTGTGTGGGATGCTCTACCAGGTTCATTCCTAGATAATGCACTCAAAGGGCACTAAGCATAGAGTGTGAAAACTGAGTTTCCTTGAGAGCTGCTTGGAAGCCTGATGGTGTGTGAAGTTAGTGAGCCAAATGGAGTTGTTCTCCCACAAGAACCACTCGGCTGATCCTTCTTCAATATGCCCTTCACCAACATGCAGTGTTTCCTTGATTGAATTAGCTCTCACACCAATATTTGCGTCTAGAGCCTTTGCATTGAGGGGCATCTGAAAACGGCTGTGGCGCTGAAGTTGCCTGTGAATGTGGAGTTGGTGGCATGTGAAACCCGCATGTGGAGCATTCGTTTGTGTGGGATGCTCTACCAGGTTCATTACTAGATAATGCACTCAAAGGGCACTAAGCATAGAGTGTGAAAACTGAGTTTCCTTGAGAGCTGCTTGGAAGCCTGATGGTGTGTGAAGTTATTGAGCCAAATGGAGTTGTTCTCCCACAAGAACCACTCGGCTGATCCTTCTTCAATATGCCCTTCACCAACATGCAGTGTTTCCTTGATTGAATTAGCTCTCACACCAATATTTGCGTCTAGAGCCTTTGCATTGAGGGCTATCTGAAAACGGCTGTGGCGCTGAAGTTGCCTGTGAATGTGGAGTTGGTGGCATGTGAAACCCGCATGTGGAGCATTCGTTTCTGTGGGATGCTCTACCAGGTTCATTCCTAGATAATGCACTCAAAGGGCACTAAACATAGAGTGTGAAAACTGAGTTTCCTTGAGAGCTGCTTGGAAGCCTGATGGTGTGTGAAGTTAGTGAGCCAAATGGAGTTGTTCTCCCACAAGAACCACTCGGCTGATCCTTCTTCAATATGCCCTTCACCAACAGGCAGTGTTTCCTTGATTGAATTAGCTCTCACACCAATATTTGCGTCTAGAGCCTTTGCATTGAGGGCTATCTGAAAACGGCTGTGGCGCTGAAGTTGCCTGTGAATGTGGAGTTGGTGGCATGTGAAACCCGCATGTGGAGCATTCGTTTGTGTGGGATGCTGACCAAGATTTATTTCAGTCCTAGGCACACAAAGAGCACTAAGCATAGAGTGTGAAAACTGAGTTTCCTTGAGAGCTGCTTGGAAGCCTGATGGTGTGTGAAGTTAGTGAGCCAAATGGAGTTGTTCTCCCACAAGAACCACTCGGCTGATCCTTCTTCAATATGCCCTTCACCAACATGCAGTGTTTCCTTGATTGAATTAGCTCTCACACCAATATTTGCGTCTAGAGCCTTTGCATTGAGGGCTATCTGAAAACGGCTATGGCGCTGAAGTTGCCTGTGAATGTGGAGTTGGTGGCATGTGAAACCCGCATGTGGAGCATTCGTTTGTGTGGGATGCTCTACCAGGTTCATTCCTAGATAATGCACTCAAAGGGCACTAAGCATAGAGTGTGAAAACTGAGTTTCCTTGAGAGCTGCTTGGAAGCCTGATGGTGTGTGAAGTTAGTGAGCCAAATGGAGTTGTTCTCCCACAAGAACCACTCGGCTGATCTTTCTTCAATATGCCCTTCAACAACATGCAGTGTTTCCTTGATTGAATTAGCTCTCACACCAATATTTGCGTCTAGAGCCTTTGCATTGAGGGCTATCTGAAAACGGCTGTGGCGCTGAAGTTGCCTGTGAATGTGGAGTTGGTGGCATGTGAAACCCGCATGTGGAGCATTCGTTTGTGTGTAATGCTCTACCAGTTCACTCCTAGATAATGCACTCAAAGGGCACTAAACATAGAGTGTGAAAACTGAGTTTCCTTGAGAGCTGCTTGGAAGCCTGATGGTGTGTGAAGTTAGTGAGCCAAATGGAGTTGTTCTCCCACAAGAACCACTCGGCTGATCCTTCTTCAATATGCCCTTCACCAACATGCAGTGTTTCCTTGATTGAATTAGCTCTCACACCAATATTTGCGTCTAGAGCCTTTGCATTGAGGGCTATCTGAAAACGGCTGTGGCGCTGAAGTTGCCTGTGAAAGTGGAGTTGGTGGCATGTGAAACCCGCATGTGGAGCATTCGTTTGTGTGGGATGCTCTACCAGGTTCATTCCTAGATAATGCACTCAAAGGACACTAAACATAGAGTGTGAAAACTGAGTTTCCTTGAGAGCTGCTTGGAAGCCTGATGGTGTGTGAAGTTAGTGAGCCAAATGGAGTTGTTCTCCCACAAGAACCACTCGGCTGATCCTTCTTCAATATGCCCTTCACCAACATGCAGTGTTTCCTTGATTGAATTAGCTCTCACACCAATATTTGCGTCTAGAGCCTTTGCATTGAGGGCTATCTGAAAACGGCTGTGGCGCTGAAGTTGCCTGTGAATGTGGAGTTGGTGGCATGTGAAACCCGCATGTGGATCATTCGTTTGTGTGGGATGCTCTACCAGGTTCATTCCTAGATAATGCACTCAAAGGGCACTAAGCATAGAGTGTGAAAACTGAGTTTCCTTGAGAGCTGCTTGGAAGCCTGATGGTGTGTGAAGTTAGTGAGCCAAATGGAGTTGTTCTCCCACAAGAACCACTCGGCTGATCCTTCTTCAATATGCCCTTCACCAACATGCAGTGTTTCCTTGATTGAATTAGCTCTCACACCAATATTTGCGTCCAGAGCCTTTGCATTGAGGGCTATCTGAAAACGGCTGTGGCGCTGAAGTTGCCTGTGAATGTGGAGTTGGTGGCATGTGAAACCCGCATGTGGAGCATTCGTTTGTGTGTAATGCTCTACACGGTTCACTCCTAGATAATGCACTCAAAGGGCACTAAGCATAGAGTGTGAAAACTGAGTTTCCTTGAGAGCTGCTTGGAAGCCTGATGGTGTGTGAAGTTAGTGAGCCAAATGGAGTTGTTCTCCCACAAGAACCACTCGGCTGATCCTTCTTCAATATGCCCTTCACCAACAGGCAGTGTTTCCTTGATTGAATTAGCTCTCACACCAATATTTGTGTCTAGAGCCTTTGCATTGAGGGCTATCTAAAAATGGCTGTGGCGCTGAAGTTGCCTGTGAATGTGGAGTTGGTGGCATGTGAAACCCGCATGTGGAGCATTCGTTTGTGTAGGATGCTCTACCAGGTTCATTCCTAGATAATGCACTCAAAGGGCACTAAACATAGAGTGTGAAAACTGAGTTTCCTTGAGAGCTGCTTGGAAGCCTGATGGTGTGTGAAGTTAGTGAGCCAAATGGAGTTGTTCTCCCACAAGAACCACTCGGCTGATCTTTCTTCAATATGCCCTTCACCAACATGCAGTGTTTCCTTGATTGAATTAGCTCTCACACCAATATTTGCGTCTAGAGCCTTTGCATTGAGGGCTATCTGAAAACGGCTGTGGCGCTGAAGTTGCCTGTGAATGTGGAGTTGGTGGCATGTGAAACCCGCATGTGGAGCATTCGTTTGTGTGGGATGCTCTACCAGGTTCATTCCTAGATAATGCACTCAAAGGGCACTAAACATAGAGTGTGAAAACTGAGTTTCCTTGAGAGCTGCTTGGAAGCCTGATGGTGTGTGAAGTTAGTGAGCCAAATGGAGTTGTTCTCCCACAAGAACCACTCGGCTGATCCTTCTTCAATATGCCCTTCACCAACATGCAGTGTTTCCTTGATTGAATTAGCTCTCACACCAATATTTGCGTCTAGAGCCTTTGCATTGAGGGCTATCTGAAAACGGCTGTGGCGCTGAAGTTGCCTGTGAATGTGGAGTTGGTGGCATGTGAAACCCGCATGTGGAGCATTCGTTTGTGTGGGATGCTCTACCAGGTTCATTCCTAGATAATGCACTCAAAGGGCACTAAGCATAGAGTGTGAAAACTGAGTTTCCTTGAGAGCTGCTTGGAAGCCTGATGGTGTGTGAAGTTAGTGAGCCAAATGGAGTTGTTCTCCCACAAGAACCACTCGGCTGATCCTTCTTCAATATGCCCTTCACCAACATGCAGTGTTTCCTTGATTGAATTAGCTCTCACACCAATATTTGCGTCTAGAGCCTTTGCATTGAGGGCTATCTGAAAACGGCTGTGGCGCTGAAGTTGCCTGTGAATGTGGAGTTGGTGGCATGTGAAACCCGCATGTGGAGCATTCGTTTGTGTAGGATGCTCTACCAGGTTCATTCCTAGATAATGCACTCAAAGGACACTAAACATAGAGTGTGAAAACTGAGTTTCCTTGAGAGCTGCTTGGAAGCCTGATGGTGTGTGAAGTTAGTGAGCCAAATGGAGTTGTTCTCCCACAAGAACCACTCGGCTGATCTTTCTTCAATATGCCCTTCACCAACATGCAGTGTTTCCTTGATTGAATTAGCTCTCACACCAATATTTGCGTCTAGAGCCTTTGCATTGAGGGCTATCTGAAAACGGCTGTGGCGCTGAAGTTGCCTGTGAATGTGGAGTTGGTGGCATGTGAAACCCGCATGTGGAGCATTCGTTTGTGTGTAATGCTCTACCAGGTTCATTCCTAGATAATGCACTCAAAGGGCACTAAACATAGAGTGTGAAAACTGAGTTTCCTTGAGAGCTGCTTGGAAGCCTGATGGTGTGTGAAGTTAGTGAGCCAAATGGAGTTGTTCTCCCACAAGAACCACTCGGCTGATCCTTCTTCAATATGCCCTTCACCAACATGCAGTGTTTCCTTGATTGAATTAGCTCTCACACCAATATTTGCGTCTAGAGCCTTTGCATTGAGGGCTATCTGAAAACGGCTGTGGCGCTGAAGTTGCCTGTGAATGTGGAGTTGGTGGCATGTGAAACCCGCATGTGGAGCATTCGTTTGTGTGGGATGCTCTACCAGGTTCATTCCTAGATAATGCACTCAAAGGGCACTAAGCATAGAGTGTGAAAACTGAGTTTCCTTGAGAGCTGCTTGGAAGCCTGATGGTGTGTGAAGTTAGTGAGCCAAATGGAGTTGTTCTCCCACAAGAACCACTCGGCTGATCCTTCTTCAATATGCCCTTCACCAACATGCAGTGTTTCCTTGATTGAATTAGCTCTCACACCAATATTTGCGTCTAGAGCCTTTGCATTGAGGGGCATCTGAAAACGGCTGTGGCGCTGAAGTTGCCTGTGAATGTGGAGTTGGTGGCATGTGAAACCCGCATGTGGAGCATTCGTTTGTGTGGGATGCTCTACCAGGTTCATTCCTAGATAATGCACTCAAAGGGCACTAAGCATAGAGTGTGAAAACTGAGTTTCCTTGAGAGCTGCTTGGAAGCCTGATGGTGTGTGAAGTTATTGAGCCAAATGGAGTTGTTCTCCCACAAGAACCACTCGGCTGATCCTTCTTCAATATGCCCTTCACCAACATGCAGTGTTTCCTTGATTGAATTAGCTCTCACACCAATATTTGCGTCTAGAGCCTTTGCATTGAGGGCTATCTGAAAACGGCTGTGGCGCTGAAGTTGCCTGTGAATGTGGAGTTGGTGGCATGTGAAACCAGCATGTGGAGCATTCGTTTCTGTGGGATGCTCTACCAGGTTCATTCCTAGATAATGCACTCAAAGGGCACTAAACATAGAGTGTGAAAACTGAGTTTCCTTGAGAGCTGCTTGGAAGCCTGATGGTGTGTGAAGTTAGTGAGCCAAATGGAGTTGTTCTCCCACAAGAACCACTCGGCTGATCCTTCTTCAATATGCCCTTCACCAACAGGCAGTGTTTCCTTGATTGAATTAGCTCTCACACCAATATTTGCGTCTAGAGCCTTTGCATTGAGGGCTATCTGAAAACGGCTGTGGCGCTGAAGTTGCCTGTGAATGTGGAGTTGGTGGCATGTGAAACCCGCATGTGGAGCATCCGTTTGTGTGGGATGCTGACCAAGATTTATTTCAGTCCTAGGCACACAAAGAGCACTAAGCATAGAGTGTGAAAACTGAGTTTCCTTGAGAGCTGCTTGGAAGCCTGATGGTGTGTGAAGTTAGTGAGCCAAATGGAGTTGTTCTCCCACAAGAACCACTCGGCTGATCCTTCTTCAATATGCCCTTCACCAACATGCAGTGTTTCCTTGATTGAATTAGCTCTCACACCAATATTTGCGTCTAGAGCCTTTGCATTGAGGGCTATCTGAAAACGGCTATGGCGCTGAAGTTGCCTGTGAATGTGGAGTTGGTGGCATGTGAAACCCGCATGTGGAGCATTCGTTTGTGTGGGATGCTCTACCAGGTTCATTCCTAGATAATGCACTCAAAGGGCACTAAGCATAGAGTGTGAAAACTGAGTTTCCTTGAGAGCTGCTTGGAAGCCTGATGGTGTGTGAAGTTAGTGAGCCAAATGGAGTTGTTCTCCCACAAGAACCACTCGGCTGATCTTTCTTCAATATGCCCTTCAACAACATGCAGTGTTTCCTTGATTGAATTAGCTCTCACACCAATATTTGCGTCTAGAGCCTTTGCATTGAGGGCTATCTGAAAACGGCTGTGGCGCTGAAGTTGCCTGTGAATGTGGAGTTGGTGGCATGTGAAACCCGCATGTGGAGCATTCGTTTGTGTGTAATGCTCTACCAGGTTCACTCCTAGATAATGCACTCAAAGGGCACTAAACATAGAGTGTGAAAACTGAGTTTCCTTGAGAGCTGCTTGGAAGCCTGATGGTGTGTGAAGTTAGTGAGCCAAATGGAGTTGTTCTCCCACAAGAACCACTCGGCTGATCCTTCTTCAATATGCCCTTCACCAACATGCAGTGTTTCCTTGATTGAATTAGCTCTCACACCAATATTTGCGTCTAGAGCCTTTGCATTGAGGGCTATCTGAAAACGGCTGTGGCGCTGAAGTTGCCTGTGAAAGTGGAGTTGGTGGCATGTGAAACCCGCATGTGGAGCATTCGTTTGTGTGGGATGCTCTACCAGGTTCATTCCTAGATAATGCACTCAAAGGGCACTAAACATAGAGTGTGAAAACTGAGTTTCCTTGAGAGCTGCTTGGAAGCCTGATGGTGTGTGAAGTTAGTGAGCCAAATGGAGTTGTTCTCCCACAAGAACCACTCGGCTGATCCTTCTTCAATATGCCCTTCACCAACATGCAGTGTTTCCTTGATTGAATTAGCTCTCACACCAATATTTGCGTCTAGAGCCTTTGCATTGAGGGCTATCTGAAAACGGCTGTGGCGCTGAAGTTGCCTGTGAATGTGGAGTTGGTGGCATGTGAAACCCGCATGTGGAGCATTCGTTTGTGTGGGATGCTCTACCAGGTTCATTCCTAGATAATGCACTCAAAGGGCACTAAACATAGAGTGTGAAAACTGAGTTTCCTTGAGAGCTGCTTGGAAGCCTGATGGTGTGTGAAGTTAGTGAGCCAAATGGAGTTGTTCTCCCACAAGAACCACTCGGCTGATCCTTCTTCAATATGCCCTTCACCAACATGCAGTGTTTCCTTGATTGAATTAGCTCTCACACCAATATTTGCGTCTAGAGCCTTTGCATTGAGGGCTATCTGAAAACGGCTGTGGCGCTGAAGTTGCCTGTGAATGTGGAGTTGGTGGCATGTGAAACCCGCATGTGGAGCATTCGTTTGTGTGGGATGCTCTACCAGGTTCATTCCTAGATAATGCACTCAAAGGGCACTAAGCATAGAGTGTGAAAACTGAGTTTCCTTGAGAGCTGCTTGGAAGCCTGATGGTGTGTGAAGTTAGTGAGCCAAATGGAGTTGTTCTCCCACAAGAACCACTCGGCTGATCCTTCTTCAATATGCCCTTCACCAACATGCAGTGTTTCCTTGATTGAATTAGCTCTCACACCAATATTTGCGTCTAGAGCCTTTGCATTGAGGGCTATCTGAAAACGGCTGTGGCGCTGAAGTTGCCTGTGAATGTGGAGTTGGTGCATTTGAAACCCGCATGTGGAGCATTTGTTTGTGTAGGATGCTCTACCAGGTTCATTCCTAGATAATGCACTCAAAGGACACTAAACATAGAGTGTGAAAACTGAGTTTCCTTGAGAGCTGCTTGGTAGCCTGATGGTGTGTGAAGTTAGTGAGCCAAATGGAGTTGTTCTCCCACAAGAACCACTCGGCTGATCTTTCTTCAATATGCCCTTCACCAACATGCAGTGTTTCCTTGATTGAATTAGCTCTCACACCAATATTTGAGTCTAGAGCCTTTGCATTGAGGGCTATCTGAAAACGGCTGTGGCGCTGAAGTTGCCTGTGAATGTGGAGTTGGTGGCATGTGAAACCCGCATGTGGAGCATTCGTTTGTGTGTAATGCTCTACCAGGTTCATTCCTAGATAATGCACTCAAAGGGCACTAAACATAGAGTGTGAAAACTGAGTTTCCTTGAGAGCTGCTTGGAAGCCTGATGGTGTGTGAAGTTAGTGAGCCAAATGGAGTTGTTCTCCCACAAGAACCACTCGGCTGATCCTTCTTCAATATGCCCTTCACCAACATGCAGTGTTTCCTTGATTGAATTAGCTCTCACACCAATATTTGCGTCTAGAGCCTTTGCATTGAGGGCTATCTGAAAACGGCTGTGGCGCTGAAGTTGCCTGTGAATGTGGAGTTGGTGGCATGTGAAACCCGCATGTGGAGCATTCGTTTGTGTGGGATGCTCTACCAGGTTCATTCCTAGATAATGCACTCAAAGGGCACTAAGCATAGAGTGTGAAAACTGAGTTTCCTTGAGAGCTGCTTGGAAGCCTGATGGTGTGTGAAGTTAGTGAGCCAAATGGAGTTGTTCTCCCACAAGAACCACTCGGCTGATCCTTCTTCAATATGCCCTTCACCAACATGCAGTGTTTCCTTGATTGAATTAGCTCTCACACCAATATTTGCGTCTAGAGCCTTTGCATTGAGGGGCATCTGAAAACGGCTGTGGCGCTGAAGTTGCCTGTGAATGTGGAGTTGGTGGCATGTGAAACCCGCATGTGGAGCATTCGTTTGTGTGGGATGCTCTACCAGGTTCATTACTAGATAATGCACTCAAAGGGCACTAAGCATAGAGTGTGAAAACTGAGTTTCCTTGAGAGCTGCTTGGAAGCCTGATGGTGTGTGAAGTTATTGAGCCAAATGGAGTTGTTCTCCCACAAGAACCACTCGGCTGATCCTTCTTCAATATGCCCTTCACCAACAGGCAGTGTTTCCTTGATTGAATTAGCTCTCACACCAATATTTGCGTCTAGAGCCTTTGCATTGAGGGCTATCTGAAAACGGCTGTGGCGCTGAAGTTGCCTGTGAATGTGGAGTTGGTGGCATGTGAAACCCGCATGTGGAGCATTCGTTTGTGTGGGATGCTCTACCAGGTTCATTCCTAGATAATGCACTCAAAGGGCACTAAACATAGAGTGTGAAAACTGAGTTTCCTTGAGAGCTGCTTGGAAGCCTGATGGTGTGTGAAGTTAGTGAGCCAAATGGAGTTGTTCTCCCACAAGAACCACTCGGCTGATCCTTCTTCAATATGCCCTTCACCAACAGGCAGTGTTTCCTTGATTGAATTAGCTCTCACACCAATATTTGCGTCTAGAGCCTTTGCATTGAGGGCTATCTGAAAACGGCTGTGGCGCTGAAGTTGCCTGTGAATGTGGAGTTGGTGGCATGTGAAACCCGCATGTGGAGCATCCGTTTGTGTGGGATGCTGACCAAGATTTATTTCAGTCCTAGGCACACAAAGAGCACTAAGCATAGAGTGTGAAAACTGAGTTTCCTTGAGAGCTGCTTGGAAGCCTGATGGTGTGTGAAGTTAGTGAGCCAAATGGAGTTGTTCTCCCACAAGAACCACTCGGCTGATCCTTCTTCAATATGCCCTTCACCAACATGCAGTGTTTCCTTGATTGAATTAGCTCTCACACCAATATTTGCGTCTAGAGCCTTTGCATTGAGGGCTATCTGAAAACGGCTGTGGCGCTGAAGTTGCCTGTGAATGTGGAGTTGGTGGCATGTGAAACCCGCATGTGGAGCATTCGTTTGTGTGGGATGCTCTACCAGGTTCATTCCTAGATAATGCACTCAAAGGGCACTAAGCATAGAGTGTGAAAACTGAGTTTCCTTGAGAGCTGCTTGGAAGCCTGATGGTGTGTGAAGTTAGTGAGCCAAATGGAGTTGTTCTCCCACAAGAACCACTCGGCTGATCCTTCTTCAATATGCCCTTCACCAACATGCAGTGTTTCCTTGATTGAATTAGCTCTCACACCAATATTTGCGTCTAGAGCCTTTGCATTGAGGGCTATCTGAAAACGGCTGTGGCGCTGAAGTTGCCTGTGAATGTGGAGTTGGTGGCATGTGAAACCCGCATGTGGAGCATTCGTTTGTGTGGGATGCTCTACCAGGTTCATTCCTAGATAATGCACTCAAAGGGCAATAAACATAGAGTGTGAAAACTGAGTTTCCTTGAGAGCTGCTTGGAAGCCTGATGGTGTGTGAAGTTAGTGAGCCAAATGGAGTTGTTCTCCCACAAGAACCACTCGGCTGATCCTTCTTCAATATGCCCTTCACCAACATGCAGTGTTTCCTTGATTGAATTAGCTCTCACACCAATATTTGCGTCTAGAGCCTTTGCATTGAGGGCTATCTGAAAACGGCTGTGGCGCTGAAGTTGCCTGTGAATGTGGAGTTGGTGGCATGTGAAACCCGCATGTGGAGCATTCGTTTGTGTGGGATGCTCTACCAGGTTCATTCCTAGATAATGCACTCAAAGGGCACTAAACATAGAGTGTGAAAACTGAGTTTCCTTGAGAGCTGCTTGGAAGCCTGATGGTGTGTGAAGTTAGTGAGCCAAATGGAGTTGTTCTCCCACAAGAACCACTCGGCTGATCCTTCTTCAATATGCCCTTCACCAACATGCAGTGTTTCCTTGATTGAATTAGCTCTCACACCAATATTTGCGTCTAGAGCCTTTGCATTGAGGGCTATCTGAAAACGGCTGTGGCGCTGAGGTTGCCTGTGAATGTGGAGTTGGTGGCATGTGAAACCCGCATGTGGAGCATTCGTTTGTGTGGGATGCTGAGCAAGCTTCATTTCAGTCCTAGGCACTCAAAGAGCACTAAGCATAGTGTTTGAAAACTGAGTTTCCTTGAGAGCTGCTTGGAAGCCTGATGGTGTGTGAAGTTAGTGAGCCAAATGGAGTTGTTCTCCCACAAGAACCACTCGGCTGATCCTTCTTCAATATGCCCTTCACCAACATGCAGTGTTTCCTTGATTGAATTAGCTCTCACACCAATATTTGCGTCTAGAGCCTTTGCATTGAGGGCCATCTGAAAACGGCTGTGGCGCTGAAGTTGCCTGTGAATGTGGAGTTGGTGGCATGTGAAACCCGCATGTGGAGCATTCGTTTGTGAGGGATGCTCTACCAGGTTCATTCCTAGATAATGCACTCAAAGGGCACTAAGCATAGAGTGTGAAAACTGAGTTTCCTTGAGAGCTGCTTGGAAGCCTGATGGTGTGTGAAGTTAGTGAGCCAAATGGAGTTGTTCTCCCACAAGAACCACTCGGCCGATCCTTCTTCAATATGCTCTTCACCAACATACAGTGTTTCCTTGATTGAATTAGCTCTCACACCAATATTTGCGTCTAGAGCCTTTGCATTGAGGGCTATCTGAAAACGGCTGTGGCGCTGAAGTTGCCTGTGAATGTGGAGTTGGTGGCATGTGAAACCCGCATGTGGAGCATTCGTTTGTGTGGGATGCTGACCAAGCTTCATTTCTGTCCGAGCCATACAAAGGGCACTAAGCATAGAGTGTGAAAACTGAGTTTCCTTGAGAGCTGCTTGGAAGCCTGATGGTGTGTGAAGTTAGTGAGCCAAATGTAGTTGTTCTCCCACAAGAACCACTCGGCTGATCCTTCTTCAATATGCCCTTCACCAACATGCAGTGTTTCCTTGATTGAATTAGCTCTCACACCAATATTTGCGTCTAGAGCCTTTGCATTGAGGGGCATCTGAAAACGGCTGTGGCGCTGAAGTTGCCTGTGAATGTGGAGTTGGTGGCATGTGAAACCCGCATGTGGAGCATTCGTTTGTGTGGGATGCTCTACCAGGTTCATTCCTAGATAATGCACTCAAAGGGCACTAAGCATAGAGTGTGAAAACTGAGTTTCCTTGAGAGCTGCTTGGAAGCCTGATGGTGTGTGAAGTTAGTGAGCCAAATGGAGTTGTTCCTTCACAAGAACCACTCGGCTGATCCTTCTTCAATATGCCCTTCACCAACATGCAGTGTTTCCTTGATTGAATTAGCTCTCACACCAATATTTGCGTCTAGAGCCTTTGCATTGAGGGCTATCTGAAAACGGCTGTGGCGCTGAAGTTGCCTGTGAATGTGGAGTTGGTGGCATGTGAAACCCGCATGTGGAGCATTCGTTTCTGTGGGATGCTCTACCAGGTTCATTTCAGTCCTACCCATACAAAGGGCACTAAGCATAGAGTGTGAAAACTGAGTTTCCTTGAGAGCTGCTTGGAAGCCTGATGGTGTGTGAAGTTATTGATCCAAATGGAATTGTTCTCCCACAAGAACCACTCGGCTGATCCTTCTTCAATATGCCCTTCACTAACATGCAGTGTTTCCTTGATTGAATTAGCTCTCACACCAATATTTGCGTCTAGAGCCTTTGCATTGAGGGCTATCTGAAAACGGCTGTGGCGCTGAAGTTGCCTGTGAATGTGGAGTTGGTGGCATGTGAAACCCGCATGTGGAGCATTCGTTTGTGTGGGATGCTCTACCAGGTTCATTCCTAGATAATGCACTCAAAGGGCACTAAGCATAGAGTGTGAAAACTGAGTTTCCTTGAGAGCTACTTGGAAGCCTGATGGTGTGTGAAGTTATTGATCCAAATGGAATTGTTCTCCCACAAGAACCACTCGGCTGATCCTTCTTCAATATGCCCTTCACCAACATGCAGTGTTTCCTTGATTGAATTAGCTCTCACACCAATATTTGCGTCTAGAGCCTTTGAATTGAGGGGCATCTGAAAACGGCTGTGGCGCTGAAGTTGCCTGTGAATGTGGAGTTGGTGGCATGTGAAACCCGCATGTGGAGCATTCGTTTGTGTGGGATGCTCTACCAGGTTCATTCCTAGATAATGCACTCAAAGGGCACTAAACATAGAGTGTGAAAACTGAGTTTCCTTGAGAGCTGCTTGGAAGCCTGATGGTGTGTGAAGTTAGTGAGCCAAATGGAGTTGTTCTCCCACAAGAACCACTCGGCTGATCCTTCTTCAATATGCGCTTCACCAACATGCAGTGTTTCCTTGATTGAATTAGCTCTCACACCAATATTTGCGTCTAGAGCCTTTGCATTGAGGGGCATCTGAAAACGGCTGTGGCGCTGAAGTTGCCTGTGAATGTGGAGTTGGTGGCATGTGAAACCCGCATGTGGAGCATCCGTTTGTGTGGGATACTGACCAAGCTTCATTTCAGTCCTAGGCACACAAGAGCACTAAGCATAGAGTGTGAAAACTGAGTTTCCTTGAGAGCTGCTTGGAAGCCTGATGGTGTGTGAAGTTAGTGAGCCAAATGGAGTTGTTCTCCCACAAGAACCACTCGGCTGATCCTTCTTCAATATGCCCTTCACCAACATGCAGTGTTTCCTTGATTGAATTAGCTCTCACACCAATATTTGCATCTAGAGCCTTTGCATTGAGGGCTATCTGAAAACGGCTGTGGCGCTGAAGTTGCCTGTGAATGTGGAGTTGGTGGCATGTGAAACCCGCATGTGGAGCATCCGTTTGTGTGGGATACTGACCAAGCTTCATTTCAGTCCTAGGCACACAAGAGCACTAAGCATAGAGTGTGAAAACTGAGTTTCCTTGAGAGCTGCTTGGAAGCCTGATGGTGTGTGAAGTTAGTGAACCAAATGGAGTTGTTCCTTCACAAGAACCACTCAGCTGATCCTTCTTCAATATGCCCTTCACTAACATGCAGTGTTTCCTTGATTGAATTAGCTCTCACACCAATATTTGCGTCTAGAGCCTTTGCATTGAGGGCTATCTGAAAACGGCTGTGGCGCTGAAGTTGCCTGTGAATGTGGAGTTGGTGGCATGTGAAACCCGCATGTGGAGCATTCGTTTGTGTGGGATGCTCTACCAGGTTCATTCCTAGATAATGCACTCAAAGGGCACTAAACATAGAGTGTGAAAACTGAGTTTCCTTGAGAGCTGCTTGGAAGCCTGATGGTGTGTGAAGTTAGTGAGCCAAATGGAGTTGTTCTCCCACAAGAACCACTCGGCTGATCCTTCTTCAATATGCCCTTCACCAACATGCAGTGTTTCCTTGATTGAATTAGCTCTCACACCAATATTTGCGTCTAGAGCCTTTGCATTGAGGGGCATCTGAAAACGGCTGTGGCGCTGAAGTTGCCTGTGAATGTGGAGTTGGTGGCATGTGAAACCCGCATGTGGAGCATCCGTTTGTGTGGGATACTGACCAAGCTTCATTTCAGTCCTAGGCACACAAGAGCACTAAGCATAGAGTGTGAAAACTGAGTTTCCTTGAGAGCTGCTTGGAAGCCTGATGGTGTGTGAAGTTAGTGAGCCAAATGGAGTTGTTCTCCCACAAGAACCACTCGGCTGATCCTTCTTCAATATGCCCTTCACCAACATGCAGTGTTTCCTTGATTGAATTAGCTCTCACACCAATATTTGCATCTAGAGCCTTTGCATTGAGGGCTATCTGAAAACGGCTGTGGCGCTGAAGTTGCCTGTGAATGTGGAGTTGGTGGCATGTGAAACCCGCATGTGGAGCATCCGTTTGTGTGGGATACTGACCAAGCTTCATTTCAGTCCTAGGCACACAAGAGCACTAAGCATAGAGTGTGAAAACTGAGTTTCCTTGAGAGCTGCTTGGAAGCCTGATGGTGTGTGAAGTTAGTGAACCAAATGGAGTTGTTCCTTCACAAGAACCACTCAGCTGATCCTTCTTCAATATGCCCTTCACTAACATGCAGTGTTTCCTTGATTGAATTAGCTCTCACACCAATATTTGCGTCTAGAGCCTTTGCATTGAGGGCTATCTGAAAACGGCTGTGGCGCTGAAGTTGCCTGTGAATGTGGAGTTGGTGGCATGTGAAACCCGCATGTGGAGCATTCGTTTGTGTGGGATGCTCTACCAGGTTCATTCCTAGATAATGCACTCAAAGGGCACTAAACATAGAGTGTGAAAACTGAGTTTCCTTGAGAGCTGCATGGAAGCCTGATGGTGTGTGAAGTTAGTGAGCCAAATGGAGTTGTTCTCCAACAAGAACCACTCGGCTGATCCTTCTTCAATATGCCCTTCACCAACATGCAGTGTTTCCTTGATTGAATTAGCTCTCACACCAATATTTGCGTCTAGAGCCTTTGCATTGAGGGCTATCTGAAAACGGCTGTGGCGCTGAAGTTGCCTGTGAATGTGGAGTTGGTGGCATGTGAAACCCGCATGTGGAGCATCCGTTTGTGTGGGATACTGACCAAGCTTCATTTCAGTCCTAGGCACACAAGAGCACTAAGCATAGAGTGTGAAAACTGAGTTTCCTTGAGAGCTGCTTGGAAGCCTGATGGTGTGTGAAGTTAGTGAGCCAAATGGAGTTGTTCTCCCACAAGAACCACTCGGCTGATCCTTCTTCAATATGCCCTTCACCAACATGCAGTGTTTCCTTGATTGAATTAGCTCTCACACCAATATTTGCGTCTAGAGCCTTTGCATTGAGGGCTATCTGAAAACGGCTGTGGCGCTGAAGTTGCCTGTGAATGTGGAGTTGGTGGCATGTGAAACCCGCATGTGGAGCATTCGTTTGTGTGGGATGCTCTACCAGGTTCATTCCTAGATAATGCACTCAAAGAGCACTAAGCATAGAGTGTGAAAACTGAGTTTCCTTGAGAGCTGCTTGGAAGCCTGATGGTGTGTGAAGTTATTGATCCAAATGGAATTGTTCTCCCACAAGAACCACTCGGCTGATCCTTCTTCAATATGCCCTTCACCAACATGCAGTGTTTCCTTGATTGAATTAGCTCTCACACCAATATTTGCGTCTAGAGCCTTTGAATTGAGGGGCATCTGAAAACGGCTGTGGCGCTGAAGTTGCCTGTGAATGTGGAGTTGGTGGCATGTGAAACCCGCATGTGGAGCATTCGTTTGTGTGGGATGCTCTACCAGGTTCATTCCTAGATAATGCACTCAAAGGGCACTAAACATAGAGTGTGAAAACTGAGTTTCCTTGAGAGCTGCTTGGAAGCCTGATGGTGTGTGAAGTTAGTGAGCCAAATGGAGTTGTTCTCCCACAAGAACCACTCGGCTGATCCTTCTTCAATATGCCCTTCACCAACATGCAGTGTTTCCTTGATTGAATTAGCTCTCACACCAATATTTGCGTCTAGAGCCTTTGCATTGAGGGACATCTGAAAACGGCTGTGGCGCTGAAGTTGCCTGTGAATGTGGAGTTGGTGGCATGTGAAACCCGCATGTGGAGCATTCGTTTGTGTGGGATGCTCTACCAGGTTCATTCCTAGATAATGCACTCAAAGGGCACTAAGCATAGAGTGTGAAAACTGAGTTTCCTTGAGAGCTGCTTGGAAGCCTGATGGTGTGTGAAGTTAGTGAGCCAAATGGAGTTGTTCTCCCACAAGAACCACTCGGCTGATCCTTCTTCAATATGCCCTTCACCAACATGCAGTGTTTCCTTGATTGAATTAGCTCTCACACCAATATTTGCGTCTAGAGCCTTTGCATTGAGGGCTATCTGAAAACGGCTGTGGCGCTGAAGTTGCCTGTGAATGTGGAGTTGGTGGCATGTGAAACCCGCATGTGGAGCATCCGTTTGTGTGGGATACTGACCAAGCTTCATTTCAGTCCTAGGCACACAAGAGCACTAAGCATAGAGTGTGAAAACTGAGTTTCCTTGAGAGGTGCTTGGAAGCCTGATGGTGTGTGAAGTTAGTGAGCCAAATGGAGTTGTTCTCCCACAAGAACCACTCGGCTGATCCTTCTTCAATATGCCCTTCACCAACATGCAGTGTTTCCTTGATTGAATTAGCTCTCACACCAATATTTGCGTCTAGAGCCTTTGCATTGAGGGCTATCTGAAAACGGCTGTGGCGCTGAAGTTGCCTGTGAATGTGGAGTTGGTGGCATGTGAAACCCGCATGTGGAGCATCCGTTTGTGTGGGATACTGACCAAGCTTCATTTCAGTCCTTGGGCCACAAGAGCACTAAGCATAGAGTGTGAAAACTGAGTTTCCTTGAGAGCTGCTTGGAAGCCTGATGGTGTGTGAAGTTAGTGAGCCAAATGGAGTTGTTCCTTCACAAGAACCACTCAGCTGATCCTTCTTCAATATGCCCTTCACTAACATGCAGTGTTTCCTTGATTGAATTAGCTCTCACACCAATATTTGCGTCTAGAGCCTTTGCATTGAGGGCTATCTGAAAACGGCTGTGGCGCTGAAGTTGCCTGTGAATGTGGAGTTGGTGGCATGTGAAACCCGCATGTGGAGCATTCGTTTCTGTGGGATGCTCTACCAGGTTCATTTCAGTCCTACCCATACAAAGGGCACTAAGCATAGAGTGTGAAAACTGAGTTTCCTTGAGAGCTGCTTGGAAGCCTGATGGTGTGTGAAGTTATTGATCCAAATGGAATTGTTCTCCCACAAGAACCACTCAGCTGATCCTTCTTCAATATGCCCTTCACTAACATGCAGTGTTTCCTTGATTGAATTAGCTCTCACACCAATATTTGCGTCTAGAGCCTTTGCATTGAGGGCTATCTGAAAACGGCTGTGGCGCTGAAGTTGCCTGTGAATGTGGAGTTGGTGGCATGTGAAACCCGCATGTGGAGCATTCGTTTGTGTGGGATGCTCTACCAGGTTCATTCCTAGATAATGCACTCAAAGGGCACTAAACATAGAGTGTGAAAACTGAGTTTCCTTGAGAGCTGCTTGGAAGCCTGATGGTGTGTGAAGTTAGTGAGCCAAATGGATTTGTTCTCCCACAAGAACCACTCGGCTGATCCTTCTTCAATATGCCCTTCACCAACAGGCAGTGTTTCCTTGATTGAATTAGCTCTCACACCAATATTTGCGTCTAGAGCCTTTGCATTGAGGGCTATCTGAAAACGGCTGTGGCGCTGAAGTTGCCTGTGAATGTGGAGTTGGTGGCATGTGAAACCCGCATGTGGAGCATCCGTTTGTGTGGGATGCTGACCAAGCTTCATTTCAGTCCTAGGCACACAAAGAGCACTAAGCATAGAGTGTGAAAACTGAGTTTCCTTGAGAGCTGCTTGGAAGCCTGATGGTGTGTGAAGTTAGTGAGCCAAATGGAGTTGTTCTCCCACAAGAACCACTCGGCTGATCCTTCTTCAATATGCCCTTCACCAACATGCAGTGTTTCCTTGATTGAATTAGCTCTCACACCAATATTTGCGTCTAGAGCCTTTGCATTGAGGGTTATCTGAAAACGGCTGTGGCGCTGAAGTTGCCTGTGAATGTGGAGTTGGTGGCATGTGAAACCCGCATGTGGAGCATTCGTTTGTGTGGGATGCTCTACCAGGTTCATTTCAGTCCTAGCCATACAAAGGGCACTAAGCATAGAGTGTGAAAACTGAGTTTCCTTGAGAGCTGCTTGGAAGCCTGATGGTGTGTGAAGTTAGTGAGCCAAATGGAGTTGTTCTCCCACAAGAACCACTCGGCTGATCCTTCTTCAATATGCCCTTCACCAACATGCAGTGTTTCCTTGATTGAATTAGCTCTCACACCAATATTTGCGTCTAGAGCCTTTGCATTGAGGGCTATCTGAAAACGGCTGTGGCGCTGAAGTTGTCTGTGAATGTGGAGTTGGTGGCATGTGAAACCCGCATGTGGAGCATTCGTTTGTGTGGGATGCTCTACCAGGCTCATTCCTAGATAATGCACTCAAAGGGCACTAAGCATAGAGTGTGAAAACTGAGTTTCCTTGAGAGCTGCTTGGAAGCCTGATGGTGTGTGAAGTTAGTGAGCCAAATGGAGTTGTTCTCCCACAAGAACCACTCGGCTGATCCTTCTTCAATATGCCCTTCACCAACATGCAGTGTATCCTTGATTGAATTAACTCTCACACCAATATTTGCGTCTAGAGCCTTTGCTTTGAGGGCCATCTGAAAACGGCTGTGGCGCTGAAGTTGCCTGTGAATGTGGAGTTGGTGGCATGTGAAACCCGCATGTGGAGCATTCGTTTGTGTGGGATGCTCTACCAGGTTCATTCCTAGATAATGCACTCAAAGGGTAATAAACATAGAGTGTGAAAACTGAGTTTCCTTGAGAGCTACTTGGAAGCCTGATGGTGTGTGAAGTTAGTGAGCCAAATGGAGTTGTTCTCCCACAAGAACCACTCGGCTGATCCTTCTTCAATATGCCCTTCACCAACATGCAGTGTTTCCTTGATTGAATTAGCTCTCACACCAATATTTGCGTCTAGAGCCTTTGCATTGAGGGCTATCTGAAAACGGCTGTGGCGCTGAAGTTGCCTGTGAATGTGGAGTTGGTGGCATGTGAAACCCGCATGTGGAGCATTCGTTTGTGTGGGATGCTCTACCAGGTTCATTCCTAGATAATGCACTCAAAGGGCACTAAACATAGAGTGTGAAAACTGAGTTTCCTTGAGAGCTGCTTGGAAGCCTGATGGTGTGTGAAGTTAGTGAGCCAAATGGAGTTGTTCTCCCACAAGAACCACTCGGCTGATCCTTCTTCAATATGCCCTTCACCAACATGCAGTGTTTCCTTGATTGAATTAGCTCTCACACCAATATTTGCGTCTAGAGCCTTTGCATTGAGGGCTATCTGAAAACGGCTGTGGCGCTGAAGTTGCCTGTGAATGTGGAGTTGGTGGCATGTGAAACCCGCATGTGGAGCATCCGTTTGTGTGGGATGCTGACCAAGCTTCCTTTCAGTCCTAGGCACACAAAGAGCACTAAGCATAGAGTGTGAAAACTGAGTTTCCTTGAGAGCTGCTTGGAAGCCTGATGGTGTGTGAAGTTAGTGAGCCAAATGGAGTTGTTCTCCCACAAGAACCACTCGGCTGATCCTTCTTCAATATGCCCTTCACCAACATGCAGTGTTTCCTTGATTGAATTAGCTCTCACACCAATATTTGCGTCTAGAGCCTTTGCATTGAGGGCTATCTGAAAACGGCTGTGGCGCTGAAGTTGCCTGTGAATGTGGAGTTGGTGCATTTGAAACCCGCATGTGGAGCATTTGTTTGTGTGGGATGCTCTACCAGGTTCATTCCTAGATAATGCACTCAAAGGGCACTAAGCATAGAGTGTGAAAACTGAGTTTCCTTGAGAGCTGCTTGGAAGCCTGATGGTGTGTGAAGTTAGTGAGCCAAATGGAGTTGTTCTCCCACAAGAACCACTCGGCTGATCCTTCTTCAATATGCCCTTCACCAACATGCAGTGTTTCCTTGATTGAATTAGCTCTCACACCAATATTTGCGTCTAGAGCCTTTGCATTGAGGGGCATCTGAAAACGGCTGTGGCGCTGAAGTTGCCTGTGAATGTGGAGTTGGTGGCATGTGAAACCCGCATGTGGAGCATTCGTTTGTGTGGGATGCTCTACCAGGTTCATTCCTAGATAATGCACTCAAAGGGCACTAAGCATAGAGTGTGAAAACTGAGTTTCCTTGAGAGCTGCTTGGAAGCCTGATGGTGTGTGAAGTTAGTGAGCCAAATGGAGTTGTTCTCCCACAAGAACCACTCGGCTGATCCTTCTTCAATATGCCCTTCACCAACAGGCAGTGTTTCCTTGATTGAATTAGCTCTCACACCAATATTTGCGTCTAGAGCCTTTGCATTGAGGGCTATCTGAAAACGGCTGTGGCGCTGAAGTTGCCTGTGAATGTGGAGTTGGTGGCATGTGAAACTCGCATGTGGAGCATCCGTTTGTGTGGGATACTGGTCAAGCTTCATTTCAGTCCTAGGCACACAAGAGCACTAAGCATAGAGTGTGAAAACTGAGTTTCCTTGAGAGCTGCTTGGAAGCCTGATGGTGTGTGAAGTTAGTGAGCCAAATGGAGTTGTTCTCCCACAAGAACCACTCGGCTGATCCTTCTTCAATATGCCCTTCACCAACATGCAGTGTTTCCTTGATTGAATTAGCTCTCACACCAATATTTGCGTCTAGAGCCTTTGCATTGAGGGCTATCTGAAAACGGCTGTGGCGCTGAAGTTGCCTGTGAATGTGGAGTTGGTGGCATGTGAAACCCGCATGTGGAGCATTCGTTTCTGTGGGATGCTCTACCAGGTTCATTTCAGTCCTACCCATACAAAGGGCACTAAGCATAGAGTGTGAAAACTGAGTTTCCTTGAGAGCTGCTTGGAAGCCTGATGGTGTGTGAAGTTAGTGAGCCAAATGGAATTGTTCTCCCACAAGAACCACTCAGCTGATCCTTCTTCAATATGCCCTTCACTAACATGCAGTGTTTCCTTGATTGAATTAGCTCTCACACCAATATTTGCGTCTAGAGCCTTTGCATTGAGGGCTATCTGAAAACGGCTGTGGCGCTGAAGTTGCCTGTGAATGTGGAGTTGGTGGCATGTGAAACCCGCATGTGGAGCATTCGTTTGTGTGGGATGCTCTACCAGGTTCATTCCTAGATAATGCACTCAAAGGGCACTAAGCATAGAGTGTGAAAACTGAGTTTCCTTGAGAGCTGCTTGGAAGCCTGATGGTGTGTGAAGTTATTGATCCAAATGGAATTGTTCTCCCACAAGAACCACTCGGCTGATCCTTCTTCAATATGCCCTTCACCAACATGCAGTGTTTCCTTGATTGAATTAGCTCTCACACCAATATTTGCGTCTAGAGCCTTTGAATTGAGGGGCATCTGAAAACGGCTGTGGCGCTGAAGTTGCCTGTGAATGTGGAGTTGGTGGCATGTGAAACCCGCATGTGGAGCATCCGTTTGTGTGGGATGCTGACCAAGCTTCATTTCAGTCCTAGGCACACAAAGAGCACTAAGCATAGAGTGTGAAAACTGAGTTTCCTTGAGAGCTGCTTGGAAGCCTGATGGTGTGTGAAGTTAGTGAGCCAAATGGAGTTGTTCTCCCACAAGAACCACTCGGCTGATCCTTCTTCAATATGCCCTTCACCAACATGCAGTGTTTCCTTGATTGAATTAGCTCTCACACCAATATTTGCGTCTAGAGCCTTTGCATTGAGGGTTATCTGAAAACGGCTGTGGCGCTGAAGTTGCCTGTGAATGTGGAGTTGGTGGCATGTGAAACCCGCATGTGGAGCATTCGTTTGTGTGGGATGCTCTACCAGGTTCATTTCAGTCCTAGCCATACAAAGGGCACTAAGCATAGAGTGTGAAAACTGAGTTTCCTTGAGAGCTGCTTGGAAGCCTGATGGTGTGTGAAGTTAGTGAGCCAAATGGAGTTGTTCTCCCACAAGAACCACTCGGCTGATCCTTCTTCAATATGCCCTTCACCAACATGCAGTGTTTCCTTGATTGAATTAGCTCTCACACCAATATTTGCGTCTAGAGCCTTTGCATTGAGGGCTATCTGAAAACGGCTGTGGCGCTGAAGTTGTCTGTGAATGTGGAGTTGGTGGCATGTGAAACCCGCATGTGGAGCATTCGTTTGTGTGGGATGCTCTACCAGGCTCATTCCTAGATAATGCACTCAAAGGGCACTAAGCATAGAGTGTGAAAACTGAGTTTCCTTGAGAGCTGCTTGGAAGCCTGATGGTGTGTGAAGTTAGTGAGCCAAATGGAGTTGTTCTCCCACAAGAACCACTCGGCTGATCCTTCTTCAATATGCCCTTCACCAACATGCAGTGTATCCTTGATTGAATTAACTCTCACACCAATATTTGCGTCTAGAGCCTTTGCTTTGAGGGCCATCTGAAAACGGCTGTGGCGCTGAAGTTGCCTGTAAATGTGGAGTTGGTGGCATGTGAAACCCGCATGTGGAGCATTCGTTTGTGTGGGATGCTCTACCAGGTTCATTCCTAGATAATGCACTCAAAGGGTAATAAACATAGAGTGTGAAAACTGAGTTTCCTTGAGAGCTACTTGGAAGCCTGATGGTGTGTGAAGTTAGTGAGCCAAATGGAGTTGTTCTCCCACAAGAACCACTCGGCTGATCCTTCTTCAATATGCCCTTCACCAACATGCAGTGTTTCCTTGATTGAATTAGCTCTCACACCAATATTTGCGTCTAGAGCCTTTGCATTGAGGGCTATCTGAAAACGGCTGTGGCGCTGAAGTTGCCTGTGAATGTGGAGTTGGTGGCATGTGAAACCCGCATGTGGAGCATTCGTTTGTGTGGGATGCTCTACCAGGTTCATTCCTAGATAATGCACTCAAAGGGCACTAAACATAGAGTGTGAAAACTGAGTTTCCTTGAGAGCTGCTTGGAAGCCTGATGGTGTGTGAAGTTAGTGAGCCAAATGGAGTTGTTCTCCCACAAGAACCACTCGGCTGATCCTTCTTCAATATGCCCTTCACCAACATGCAGTGTTTCCTTGATTGAATTAGCTCTCACACCAATATTTGCGTCTAGAGCCTTTGCATTGAGGGCTATCTGAAAACGGCTGTGGCGCTGAAGTTGCCTGTGAATGTGGAGTTGGTGGCATGTGAAACCCGCATGTGGAGCATCCGTTTGTGTGGGATGCTGACCAAGCTTCCTTTCAGTCCTAGGCACACAAAGAGCACTAAGCATAGAGTGTGAAAACTGAGTTTCCTTGAGAGCTGCTTGGAAGCCTGATGGTGTGTGAAGTTAGTGAGCCAAATGGAGTTGTTCTCCCACAAGAACCACTCGGCTGATCCTTCTTCAATATGCCCTTCACCAACATGCAGTGTTTCCTTGATTGAATTAGCTCTCACACCAATATTTGCGTCTAGAGCCTTTGCATTGAGGGCTATCTGAAAAAGACTGTGGCGCTGAAGTTGCCTGTGAATGTGGAGTTGGTGCATTTGAAACCCGCATGTGGAGCATTTGTTTGTGTGGGATGCTCTACCAGGTTCATTCCTAGATAATGCACTCAAAGGGCACTAAGCATAGAGTGTGAAAACTGAGTTTCCTTGAGAGCTGCTTGGAAGCCTGATGGTGTGTGAAGTTAGTGAGCCAAATGGAGTTGTTCTCCCACAAGAACCACTCGGCTGATCCTTCTTCAATATGCCCTTCACCAACATGCAGTGTTTCCTTGATTGAATTAGCTCTCACACCAATATTTGCGTCTAGAGCCTTTGCATTGAGGGGCATCTGAAAACGGCTGTGGCGCTGAAGTTGCCTGTGAATGTGGAGTTGGTGGCATGTGAAACCCGCATGTGGAGCATTCGTTTGTGTGGGATGCTCTACCAGGTTCATTCCTAGATAATGCACTCAAAGGGCACTAAACATAGAGTGTGAAAACTGAGTTTCCTTGAGAGCTGCTTGGAAGCCTGATGGTGTGTGAAGTTAGTGAGCCAAATGGAGTTGTTCTCCCACAAGAACCACTCGGCTGATCCTTCTTCAATATGCCCTTCACCAACATGCAGTGTTTCCTTGATTGAATTAGCTCTCACACCAATATTTGCGTCTAGAGCCTTTGCATTGAGGGCTATCTGAAAACGGCTGTGGCGCTGAAGTTGACTGTGAATGTGGAGTTGGTGGCATGTGAAACCCGCATGTGGAGCATCCGTTTGTGTGGGATACTGGTCAAGCTTCATTTCAGTCCTAGGCACACAAGAGCACTAAGCATAGAGTGTGAAAACTGAGTTTCCTTGAGAGCTGCTTGGAAGCCTGATGGTGTGTGAAGTTAGTGAGCCAAATGGAGTTGTTCCTTCACAAGAACCACTCGGCTGATCCTTCTTCAATATGCCCTTCACCAACATGCAGTGTTTCCTTGATTGAATTAGCTCTCACACCAATATTTGCGTCTAGAGCCTTTGCATTGAGGGCTATCTGAAAACGGCTGTGGCGCTGAAGTTGCCTGTGAATGTGGAGTTGGTGGCATGTGAAACCCGCATGTGGAGCATTCGTTTGTGTGGGATGCTCTACCAGGTTCATTTCAGTCCTACCCATACAAAGGGCACTAAGCATAGAGTGTGAAAACTGAGTTTCCTTGAGAGCTGCTTGGAAGCCTGATGGTGTGTGAAGTTATTGATCCAAATGGAATTGTTCTCCCACAAGAACCACTCAGCTGATCCTTCTTCAATATGCCCTTCACTAACATGCAGTGTTTCCTTGATTGAATTAGCTCTCACACCAATATTTGCGTCTAGAGCCTTTGCATTGAGGGCTATCTGAAAACGGCTGTGGCGCTGAAGTTGCCTGTGAATGTGGAGTTGGTGGCATGTGAAACCCGCATGTGGAGCATTCGTTTGTGTGGGATGCTCTACCAGGTTCATTCCTAGATAATGCACTCAAAGGGCACTAAGCATAGAGTGTGAAAATTGAGTTTCCTTGAGAGCTGCTTGGAAGCCTGATGGTGTGTGAAGTTATTGATCCAAATGGAATTGTTCTCCCACAAGAACCACTCGGCTGATCCTTCTTCAATATGCCCTTCACCAACATGCAGTGTTTCCTTGATTGAATTAGCTCTCACACCAATATTTGCGTCTAGAGCCTTTGAATTGAGGGGCATCTGAAAACGGCTGTGGCGCTGAAGTTGCCTGTGAATGTGGAGTTGGTGGCATGTGAAACCCGCATGTGGAGCATTCGTTTGTGTGGGATGCTCTACCAGGTTCATTCCTAGATAATGCACTCAAAGGGCACTAAGCATAGAGTGTGAAAACTGAGTTTCCTTGAGAGCTGCTTGGAAGCCTGATGGTGTGTGAAGTTAGTGAGCCAAATGGAGTTGTTCTCCCACAAGAACCACTCGGCTGATCCTTCTTCAATATGCCCTTCACCAACATGCAGTGTTTCCTTGATTGAATTAGCTCTCACACCAATATTTGCGTCTAGAGCCTTTGCATTGAGGGCTATCTGAAAACGGCTGTGGCGCTGAAGTTGCCTGTGAATGTGGAGTTGGTGGCATGTGAAACCCGCATGTGGAGCATCCGTTTGTGTGGGATACTGACCAAGCTTCATTTCAGTCCTAGGCACACAAGAGCACTAAGCATAGAGTGTGAAAACTGAGTTTCCTTGAGAGCTGCTTGGAAGCCTGATGGTGTGTGAAGTTAGTGAGCCAAATGGAGTTGTTCTCCCACAAGAACCACTCGGCTGATCCTTCTTCAATATGCCCTTCACCAACATGCAGTGTTTCCTTGATTGAATTAGCTCTCACACCAATATTTGCGTCTAGAGCCTTTGCATTGAGGGCTATCTGAAAACGGCTGTGGCGCTGAAGTTGCCTGTGAATGTGGAGTTGGTGGCATGTGAAACCCGCATGTGGAGCATCCGTTTGTGTGGGATACTGACCAAGCTTCATTTCAGTCCTAGGCACACAAGAGCACTAAGCATAGAGTGTGAAAACTGAGTTTCCTTGAGAGCTGCTTGGAAGCCTGATGGTGTGTGAAGTTAGTGAGCCAAATGGAGTTGTTCCTTCACAAGAACCACTCAGCTGATCCTTCTTCAATATGCCCTTCACTAACATGCAGTGTTTCCTTGATTGAATTAGCTCTCACACCAATATTTGCGTCTAGAGCCTTTGCATTGAGGGCTATCTGAAAACGGCTGTGGCGCTGAAGTTGCCTGTGAATGTGGAGTTGGTGGCATGTGAAACCCGCATGTGGAGCATTCGTTTGTGTGGGATGCTCTACCAGGTTCATTCCTAGATAATGCACTCAAAGGGCACTAAACATAGAGTGTGAAAACTGAGTTTCCTTGAGAGCTGCATGGAAGCCTGATGGTGTGTGAAGTTAGTGAGCCAAATGGAGTTGTTCTCCCACAAGAACCACTCGGCTGATCCTTCTTCAATATGCCCTTCACCAACATGCAGTGTTTCCTTGATTGAATTAGCTCTCACACCAATATTTGCGTCTAGAGCCTTTGCATTGAGGGCTATCTGAAAACGGCTGTGGCGCTGAAGTTGCCTGTGAATGTGGAGTTGGTGGCATGTGAAACCCGCATGTGGAGCATCCGTTTGTGTGGGATACTGACCAAGCTTCATTTCAGTCCTAGGCACACAAGAGCACTAAGCATAGAGTGTGAAAACTGAGTTTCCTTGAGAGCTGCTTGGAAGCCTGATGGTGTGTGAAGTTAGTGAGCCAAATGGAGTTGTTCTCCCACAAGAACCACTCGGCTGATCCTTCTTCAATATGCCCTTCACCAACATGCAGTGTTTCCTTGATTGAATTAGCTCTCACACCAATATTTGCGTCTAGAGCCTTTGCATTGAGGGCTATCTGAAAACGGCTGTGGCGCTGAGGTTGCCTGTGAATGTGGAGTTGGTGGCATGTGAAACCCGCATGTGGAGCATTCGTTTGTGTGGGATGCTCTACCAGGTTCATTCCTAGATAATGCACTCAAAGGGCACTAAGCATAGAGTGTGAAAACTGAGTTTCCTTGAGAGCTGCTTGGAAGCCTGATGGTGTGTGAAGTTATTGATCCAAATGGAATTGTTCTCCCACAAGAACCACTCGGCTGATCCTTCTTCAATATGCCCTTCACCAACATGCAGTGTTTCCTTGATTGAATTAGCTCTCACACCAATATTTGCGTCTAGAGCCTTTGAATTGAGGGGCATCTGAAAACGGCTGTGGCGCTGAAGTTGCCTGTGAATGTGGAGTTGGTGGCATGTGAAACCCGCATGTGGAGCATTCGTTTGTGTGGGATGCTCTACCAGGTTCATTCCTAGATAATGCACTCAAAGGGCACTAAACATAGAGTGTGAAAACTGAGTTTCCTTGAGAGCTGCTTGGAAGCCTGATGGTGTGTGAAGTTAGTGAGCCAAATGGAGTTGTTCTCCCACAAGAACCACTCGGCTGATCCTTCTTCAATATGCCCTTCACCAACATGCAGTGTTTCCTTGATTGAATTAGCTCTCACACCAATATTTGCGTCTAGAGCCTTTGCATTGAGGGCTATCTGAAAACGGCTGTGGCGCTGAAGTTGCCTGTGAATGTGGAGTTGGTGGCATGTGAAACCCGCATGTGGAGCATTCGTTTGTGTGGGATACTGACCAAGCTTCATTTCAGTCCTAGGCACACAAGAGCACTAAGCATAGAGTGTGAAAACTGAGTTTCCTTGAGAGCTGCTTGGAAGCCTGATGGTGTGTGAAGTTAGTGAGCCAAATGGAGTTGTTCCTTCACAAGAACCACTCAGCTGATCCTTCTTCAATATGCCCTTCACTAACATGCAGTGTTTCCTTGATTGAATTAGCTCTCACACCAATATTTGCGTCTAGAGCCTTTGCATTGAGGGCTATCTGAAAACGGCTGTGGCGCTGAAGTTGCCTGTGAATGTGGAGTTGGTGGCATGTGAAACCCGCATGTGGAGCATTCGTTTCTGTGGGATGCTCTACCAGGTTCATTTCAGTCCTACCCATACAAAGGGCACTAAGCATAGAGTGTGAAAACTGAGTTTCCTTGAGAGCTGCTTGGAAGCCTGATGGTGTGTGAAGTTATTGATCCAAATGGATTTGATCTCCCACAAGAACCACTCAGCTGATCCTTCTTCAATATGCCCTTCACTAACATGCAGTGTTTCCTTGATTGAATTAGCTCTCACACCAATATTTGCGTCTAGAGCCTTTGCATTGAGGGCTATCTGAAAACGGCTGTGGCGCTGAAGTTGCCTGTGAATGTGGAGTTGGTGGCATGTGAAACCCGCATGTGGAGCATTCGTTTGTGTGGGATGCTCTACCAGGTTCATTCCTAGATAATGCACTCAAAGGGCACTAAACATAGAGTGTGAAAACTGAGTTTCCTTGAGAGCTGCTTGGAAGCCTGATGGTGTGTGAAGTTAGTGAGCCAAATGGAGTTGTTCTCCCACAAGAACCACTCGGCTGATCCTTCTTCAATATGCCCTTCACCAACAGGCAGTGTTTCCTTGATTGAATTAGCTCTCACACCAATATTTGCGTCTAGAGCCTTTGCATTGAGGGCTATCTGAAAACGGCTGTGGCGCTGAAGTTGCCTGTGAATGTGGAGTTGGTGGCATGTGAAACCCGCATGTGGAGCATCCGTTTGTGTGGGATGCTGACCAAGCTTCATTTCAGTCCTAGGCACACAAAGAGCACTAAGCATAGAGTGTGAAAACTGAGTTTCCTTGAGAGCTGCTTGGAAGCCTGATGGTGTGTGAAGTTAGTGAGCCAAATGGAGTTGTTCTCCCACAAGAACCACTCGGCTGATCCTTCTTCAATATGCCCTTCACCAACATGCAGTGTTTCCTTGATTGAATTAGCTCTCACACCAATATTTGCGTCTAGAGCCTTTGCATTGAGGGTTATCTGAAAACGGCTGTGGCGCTGAAGTTGCCTGTGAATGTGGAGTTGGTGGCATGTGAAACCCGCATGTGGAGCATTCGTTTGTGTGGGATGCTCTACCAGGTTCATTTCAGTCCTAGCCATACAAAGGGCACTAAGCATAGAGTGTGAAAACTGAGTTTCCTTGAGAGCTGCTTGGAAGCCTGATGGTGTGTGAAGTTAGTGAGCCAAATGGAGTTGTTCTCCCACAAGAACCACTCGGCTGATCCTTCTTCAATATGCCCTTCACCAACATGCAGTGTTTCCTTGATTGAATTAGCTCTCACACCAATATTTGCGTCTAGAGCCTTTGCATTGAGGGCTATCTGAAAACGGCTGTGGCGCTGAAGTTGTCTGTGAATGTGGAGTTGGTGGCATGTGAAACCCGCATGTGGAGCATTCGTTTGTGTGGGATGCTCTACCAGGCTCATTCCTAGATAATGCACTCAAAGGGCACTAAGCATAGAGTGTGAAAACTGAGTTTCCTTGAGAGCTGCTTGGAAGCCTGATGGTGTGTGAAGTTAGTGAGCCAAATGGAGTTGTTCTCCCACAAGAACCACTCGGCTGATCCTTCTTCAATATGCCCTTCACCAACATGCAGTGTATCCTTGATTGAATTAACTCTCACACCAATATTTGCGTCTAGAGCCTTTGCTTTGAGGGCCATCTGAAAACGGCTGTGGCGCTGAAGTTGCCTGTGAATGTGGAGTTGGTGGCATGTGAAACCCGCATGTGGAGCATTCGTTTGTGTGGGATGCTCTACCAGGTTCATTCCTAGATAATGCACTCAAAGGGTAATAAACATAGAGTGTGAAAACTGAGTTTCCTTGAGAGCTACTTGGAAGCCTGATGGTGTGTGAAGTTAGTGAGCCAAATGGAGTTGTTCTCCCACAAGAACCACTCGGCTGATCCTTCTTCAATATGCCCTTCACCAACATGCAGTGTTTCCTTGATTGAATTAGCTCTCACACCAATATTTGCGTCTAGAGCCTTTGCATTGAGGGCTATCTGCAAACGGCTGTGGCGCTGAAGTTGCCTGTGAATGTGGAGTTGGTGGCATGTGAAACCCGCATGTGGAGCATTCGTTTGTGTGGGATGCTCTACCAGGTTCATTCCTAGATAATGCACTCAAAGGGCACTAAACATAGAGTGTGAAAACTGAGTTTCCTTGAGAGCTGCTTGGAAGCCTGATGGTGTGTGAAGTTAGTGAGCCAAATGGAGTTGTTCTCCCACAAGAACCACTCGGCTGATCCTTCTTCAATATGCCCTTCACCAACATGCAGTGTTTCATTGATTGAATTAGCTCTCACACCAATATTTGCGTCTAGAGCCTTTGCATTGAGGGCTATCTGAAAACGGCTGTGGCGCTGAAGTTGCCTGTGAATGTGGAGTTGGTGGCATGTGAAACCCGCATGTGGAGCATCCGTTTGTGTGGGATGCTGACCAAGCTTCCTTTCAGTCCTAGGCACAGAAAGAGCACTAAGCATAGAGTGTGAAAACTGAGTTTCCTTGAGAGCTGCTTGGAAGCCTGATGGTGTGTGAAGTTAGTGAGCCAAATGGAGTTGTTCTCCCACAAGAACCACTCGGCTGATCCTTCTTCAATATGCCCTTCACCAACATGCAGTGTTTCCTTGATTGAATTAGCTCTCACACCAATATTTGCGTCTAGAGCCTTTGCATTGAGGGCTATCTGAAAAAGACTGTGGCGCTGAAGTTGCCTGTGAATGTGGAGTTGGTGCATTTGAAACCCGCATGTGGAGCATTTGTTTGTGTGGGATGCTCTACCAGGTTCATTCCTAGATAATGCACTCAAAGGGCACTAAGCATAGAGTGTGAAAACTGAGTTTCCTTGAGAGCTGCTTGGAAGCCTGATGGTGTGTGAAGTTAGTGAGCCAAATGGAGTTGTTCTCCCACAAGAACCACTCGGCTGATCCTTCTTCAATATGCCCTTCACCAACATGCAGTGTTTCCTTGATTGAATTAGCTCTCACACCAATATTTGCGTCTAGAGATTTTGCATTGAGGGCTATCTGAAAACGGCTGTGGCGCTGAAGTTGCCTGTGAATGTGGAGTTGGTGGCATGTGAAACCCGCATGTGGAGCATTCGTTTGTGTGGGATGCTCTACCAGGTTCATTCCTAGATAATGCACTCAAAGGGCACTAAGCATAGAGTGTGAAAACTGAGTTTCCTTGAGAGCTGCTTGGAAGCCTGATGGTGTGTGAAGTTAGTGAGCCAAATGGAGTTGTTCTCCCACAAGAACCACTTGCTGATCCTTCTTCAATATGCCCTTCACCAACATGCAGTGTTTCCTTGATTGAATTAGCTCTCACACCAATATTTGCGTCTAGAGCCTTTGCATTGAGGGCTATCTGAAAACGGCTGTGGCGCTGAAGTTGCCTGTGAATGTGGAGTTGGTGGCATGTGAAACCCGCATTGTGGAGCATTCGTTTGTGTGGGATGCTCTACCAGGTTCATTTCAGTCTTAGCCCTACAAAGGGCACTAAGCATAGAGTGTGAAAACTGAGTTTCCTTGAGAGCTGCTTGGAAGCCTGATGGTGTGTGAAGTTATTGAGCCAAATGGAGTTGTTCTCCCACAAGAACCACTCAACTGATCCTTCTTCAATATGCCCTTCACCAACATGCAGTGTTTCCTTGATTGAATTAGCTCTCACACCAATATTTGCGTCTAGAGCCTTTGCATTGAGGGCTATCTGAAAACGGCTGTGGCGCTGAAGTTGCCTGTGAATGTGGAGTTGGTGGCATGTGAAACCCGCATGTGGAGCATTCGTTTGTGTGGGATGCTCTACCAGGTTCATTTCAGTCCTACCCATACAAAGGGCACTAAGCATAGAGTGTGAAAACTGAGTTTCCTTGAGAGCTGCTTGGAAGCCTGATGGTGTGTGAAGTTAGTGAGCCAAATGGAGTTGTTCTCCCACAAGAACCACTCGGCTGATCCTTCTTCAATATGCCCTTCACCAACATGCAGTGTTTCCTTGATTGAATTAGCTCTCACACCAATATTTGCGTCTAGAGCCTTTGCATTGAGGGCTATCTGAAAATGGCTGTGGCGCTGAAGTTGTCTGTGAATGTGGAGTTGGTGGCATGTGAAACCCGCATGTGGAGCATTCGTTTGTGTGGGATGCTCTACCAGGTTCATTCCTAGATAATGCACTCAAAGAGCACTAAGCATAGAGTGTGAAAACTGAGTTTCCTTGAGAGCTGCTTGGAAGCCTGATGGTGTGTGAAGTTAGTGAGCCAAATGGAGTTGTTCTCCCACAAGAACCACTCGGCTGATCCTTCTTCAATATGCCCTTCACCAACATGCAGTGTTTCCTTGATTGAATTAGCTCTCACACCAATATTTGCGTCTAGAGCCTTTGCTTTGAGGGCCATCTGAAAACGGCTGTGGCGCTGGGTTGCCTGTGAATGTGGAGTTGGTGGCATGTGAAACCCGCATGTGGAGCATCCGTTTGTGTGGGATGCTGACCAAGCTTCATTTCAGTCCTAGGCACACAAAGAGCACTAAGCATAGAGTGTGAAAACTGAGTTTCCTTGAGAGCTGCTTGGAAGCCTGATGGTGTGTGAAGTTAGTGAGCCAAATGGAGTTGTTCTCCCACAAGAACCACTCGGCTGATCCTTCTTCAATATGCCCTTCACCAACATGCAGTGTTTCCTTGATTGAATTAGCTCTCACACCAATATTTGCGTCTAGAGCCTTTGCATTGAGGGTTATCTGAAAACGGCTGTGGCGCTGAAGTTGCCTGTGAATGTGGAGTTGGTGGCATGTGAAACCCGCATGTGGAGCATTCGTTTGTGTGGGATGCTCTACCAGGTTCATTTCAGTCCTAGCCATACAAAGGGCACTAAGCATAGAGTGTGAAAACTGAGTTTCCTTGAGAGCTGCTTGGAAGCCTGATGGTGTGTGAAGTTAGTGAGCCAAATGGAGTTGTTCTCCCACAAGAACCACTCGGCTGATCCTTCTTCAATATGCCCTTCACCAACATGCAGTGTTTCCTTGATTGAATTAGCTCTCACACCAATATTTGCGTCTAGAGCCTTTGCATTGAGGGCTATCTGAAAACGGCTGTGGCGCTGAAGTTGTCTGTGAATGTGGAGTTGGTGGCATGTGAAACCCGCATGTGGAGCATTCGTTTGTGTGGGATGCTCTACCAGGCTCATTCCTAGATAATGCACTCAAAGGGCACTAAGCATAGAGTGTGAAAACTGAGTTTCCTTGAGAGCTGCTTGGAAGCCTGATGGTGTGTGAAGTTAGTGAGCCAAATGGAGTTGTTCTCCCACAAGAACCACTCGGCTGATCCTTCTTCAATATGCCCTTCACCAACATGCAGTGTATCCTTGATTGAATTAACTCTCACACCAATATTTGCGTCTAGAGCCTTTGCTTTGAGGGCCATCTGAAAACGGCTGTGGCGCTGAAGTTGCCTGTGAATGTGGAGTTGGTGGCATGTGAAACCCGCATGTGGAGCATTCGTTTGTGTGGGATGCTCTACCAGGTTCATTCCTAGATAATGCACTCAAAGGGTAATAAACATAGAGTGTGAAAACTGAGTTTCCTTGAGAGCTACTTGGAAGCCTGATGGTGTGTGAAGTTAGTGAGCCAAATGGAGTTGTTCTCCCACAAGAACCACTCGGCTGATCCTTCTTCAATATGCCCTTCACCAACATGCAGTGTTTCCTTGATTGAATTAGCTCTCACACCAATATTTGCGTCTAGAGCCTTTGCATTGAGGGCTATCTGAAAACGGCTGTGGCGCTGAAGTTGCCTGTGAATGTGGAGTTGGTGGCATGTGAAACCCGCATGTGGAGCATTCGTTTGTGTGGGATGCTCTACCAGGTTCATTCCTAGATAATGCACTCAAAGGGCACTAAACATAGAGTGTGAAAACTGAGTTTCCTTGAGAGCTGCTTGGAAGCCTGATGGTGTGTGAAGTTAGTGAGCCAAATGGAGTTGTTCTCCCACAAGAACCACTCGGCTGATCCTTCTTCAATATGCCCTTCACCAACATGCAGTGTTTCATTGATTGAATTAGCTCTCACACCAATATTTGCGTCTAGAGCCTTTGCATTGAGGGCTATCTGAAAACGGCTGTGGCGCTGAAGTTGCCTGTGAATGTGGAGTTGGTGGCATGTGAAACCCGCATGTGGAGCATCCGTTTGTGTGGGATGCTGACCAAGCTTCATTTCAGTCCTAGGCACAGAAAGAGCACTAAGCATAGAGTGTGAAAACTGAGTTTCCTTGAGAGCTGCTTGGAAGCCTGATGGTGTGTGAAGTTAGTGAGCCAAATGGAGTTGTTCTCCCACAAGAACCACTCGGCTGATCCTTCTTCAATATGCCCTTCACCAACATGCAGTGTTTCCTTGATTGAATTAGCTCTCACACCAATATTTGCGTCTAGAGCCTTTGCATTGAGGGCTATCTGAAAAAGACTGTGGCGCTGAAGTTGCCTGTGAATGTGGAGTTGGTGCATTTGAAACCCGCATGTGGAGCATTTGTTTGTGTGGGATGCTCTACCAGGTTCATTCCTAGATAATGCACTCAAAGGGCACTAAGCATAGAGTGTGAAAACTGAGTTTCCTTGAGAGCTGCTTGGAAGCCTGATGGTGTGTGAAGTTAGTGAGCCAAATGGAGTTGTTCTCCCACAAGAACCACTCGGCTGATCCTTCTTCAATATGCCCTTCACCAACATGCAGTGTTTCCTTGATTGAATTAGCTCTCACACCAATATTTGCGTCTAGAGATTTTGCATTGAGGGCTATCTGAAAACGGCTGTGGCGCTGAAGTTGCCTGTGAATGTGGAGTTGGTGGCATGTGAAACCCGCATGTGGAGCATTCGTTTGTGTGGGATGCTCTACCAGGTTCATTCCTAGATAATGCACTCAAAGGGCACTAAGCATAGAGTGTGAAAACTGAGTTTCCTTGAGAGCTACTTGGAAGCCTGATGGTGTGTGAAGTTAGTGAGCCAAATGGAGTTGTTCTCCCACAAGAACCACTCGGCTGATCCTTCTTCAATATGCCCTTCACCAACATGCAGTGTTTCCTTGATTGAATTAGCTCTCACACCAATATTTGCGTCTAGAGCCTTTGCATTGAGGGCTATCTGAAAACGGCTGTGGCGCTGAAGTTGCCTGTGAATGTGGAGTTGGTGGCATGTGAAACCCGCATGTGGAGCATTCGTTTGTGTGGGATGCTCTACCAGGTTCATTTCAGTCTTAGCCCTACAAAGGGCACTAAGCATAGAGTGTGAAAACTGAGTTTCCTTGAGAGCTGCTTGGAAGCCTGATGGTGTGTGAAGTTATTGAGCCAAATGGAGTTGTTCTCCCACAAGAACCACTCAACTGATCCTTCTTCAATATGCCCTTCACCAACATGCAGTGTTTCCTTGATTGAATTAGCTCTCACACCAATATTTGCGTCTAGAGCCTTTGCATTGAGGGCTATCTGAAAACGGCTGTGGCGCTGAAGTTGTCTGTGAATGTGGAGTTGGTGGCATGTGAAACCCGCATGTGGAGCATTCGTTTGTGTGGGATGCTCTACCAGGCTCATTCCTAGATAATGCACTCAAAGGGCACTAAGCATAGAGTGTGAAAACTGAGTTTCCTTGAGAGCTGCTTGGAAGCCTGATGGTGTGTGAAGTTAGTGAGCCAAATGGAGTTGTTCTCCCACAAGAACCACTCGGCTGATCCTTCTTCAATATGCCCTTCACCAACATGCAGTGTATCCTTGATTGAATTAACTCTCACACCAATATTTGCGTCTAGAGCCTTTGCTTTGAGGGCCATCTGAAAACGGCTGTGGCGCTGAAGTTGCCTGTGAATGTGGAGTTGGTGGCATGTGAAACCCGCATGTGGAGCATTCGTTTGTGTGGGATGCTCTACCAGGTTCATTCCTAGATAATGCACTCAAAGGGTAATAAACATAGAGTGTGAAAACTGAGTTTCCTTGAGAGCTACTTGGAAGCCTGATGGTGTGTGAAGTTAGTGAGCCAAATGGAGTTGTTCTCCCACAAGAACCACTCGGCTGATCCTTCTTCAATATGCCCTTCACCAACATGCAGTGTTTCCTTGATTGAATTAGCTCTCACACCAATATTTGCGTCTAGAGCCTTTGCATTGAGGGCTATCTGCAAACGGCTGTGGCGCTGAAGTTGCCTGTGAATGTGGAGTTGGTGGCATGTGAAACCCGCATGTGGAGCATTCGTTTGTGTGGGATGCTCTACCAGGTTCATTCCTAGATAATGCACTCAAAGGGCACTAAACATAGAGTGTGAAAACTGAGTTTCCTTGAGAGCTGCTTGGAAGCCTGATGGTGTGTGAAGTTAGTGAGCCAAATGGAGTTGTTCTCCCACAAGAACCACTCGGCTGATCCTTCTTCAATATGCCCTTCACCAACATGCAGTGTTTCATTGATTGAATTAGCTCTCACACCAATATTTGCGTCTAGAGCCTTTGCATTGAGGGCTATCTGAAAACGGCTGTGGCGCTGAAGTTGCCTGTGAATGTGGAGTTGGTGGCATGTGAAACCCGCATGTGGAGCATCCGTTTGTGTGGGATGCTGACCAAGCTTCCTTTCAGTCCTAGGCACAGAAAGAGCACTAAGCATAGAGTGTGAAAACTGAGTTTCCTTGAGAGCTGCTTGGAAGCCTGATGGTGTGTGAAGTTAGTGAGCCAAATGGAGTTGTTCTCCCACAAGAACCACTCGGCTGATCCTTCTTCAATATGCCCTTCACCAACATGCAGTGTTTCCTTGATTGAATTAGCTCTCACACCAATATTTGCGTCTAGAGCCTTTGCATTGAGGGCTATCTGAAAAAGACTGTGGCGCTGAAGTTGCCTGTGAATGTGGAGTTGGTGCATTTGAAACCCGCATGTGGAGCATTTGTTTGTGTGGGATGCTCTACCAGGTTCATTCCTAGATAATGCACTCAAAGGGCACTAAGCATAGAGTGTGAAAACTGAGTTTCCTTGAGAGCTGCTTGGAAGCCTGATGGTGTGTGACGTTAGTGAGCCAAATGGAGTTGTTCTCCCACAAGAACCACTCGGCTGATCCTTCTTCAATATGCCCTTCACCAACATGCAGTGTTTCCTTGATTGAATTAGCTCTCACACCAATATTTGCGTCTAGAGATTTTGCATTGAGGGCTATCTGAAAACGGCTGTGGCGCTGAAGTTGCCTGTGAATGTGGAGTTGGTGGCATGTGAAACCCGCATGTGGAGCATTCGTTTGTGTGGGATGCTCTACCAGGTTCATTCCTAGATAATGCACTCAAAGGGCACTAAGCATAGAGTGTGAAAACTGAGTTTCCTTGAGAGGTGCTTGGAAGCCTGATGGTGTGTGAAGTTAGTGAGCCAAATGGAGTTGTTCTCCCACAAGAACCACTCGGCTGATCCTTCTTCAATATGCCCTTCACCAACATGCAGTGTTTCCTTGATTGAATTAGCTCTCACACCAATATTTGCGTCTAGAGCCTTTGCATTGAGGGCTATCTGAAAACGGCTGTGGCGCTGAAGTTGCCTGTGAATGTGGAGTTGGTGGCATGTGAAACCCGCATGTGGAGCATTCGTTTGTGTGGGATGCTCTACCAGGTTCATTTCAGTCTTAGCCCTACAAAGGGCACTAAGCATAGAGTGTGAAAACTGAGTTTCCTTGAGAGCTGCTTGGAAGCCTGATGGTGTGTGAAGTTATTGAGCCAAATGGAGTTGTTCTCCCACAAGAACCACTCAACTGATCCTTCTTCAATATGCCCTTCACCAACATGCAGTGTTTCCTTGATTGAATTAGCTCTCACACCAATATTTGCGTCTAGAGCCTTTGCATTGAGGGCTATCTGAAAACGGCTGTGGCGCTGAAGTTGCCTGTGAATGTGGAGTTGGTGGCATGTGAAACCCGCATGTGGAGCATTCGTTTGTGTGGGATGCTCTACCAGGTTCATTTCAGTCCTAGCCATACAAAGGGCACTAAGCATAGAGTGTGAAAACTGAGTTTCCTTGAGAGCTGCTTGGAAGCCTGATGGTGTGTGAAGTTAGTGAGCCAAATGGAGTTGTTCTCCCACAAGAACCACTCGGCTGATCCTTCTTCAATATGCCCTTCACCAACATGCAGTGTTTCCTTGATTGAATTAGCTCTCACACCAATATTTGCGTCTAGAGCCTTTGCATTGAGGGCTATCTGAAAATGGCTGTGGCGCTGAAGTTGTCTGTGAATGTGGAGTTGGTGGCATGTGAAACCCGCATGTGGAGCATTCGTTTGTGTGGGATGCTCTACCAGGTTCATTCCTAGATAATGCACTCAAAGAGCACTAAGCATAGAGTGTGAAAACTGAGTTTCCTTGAGAGCTGCTTGGAAGCCTGATGGTGTGTGAAGTTAGTGAGCCAAATGGAGTTGTTCTCCCACAAGAACCACTCGGCTGATCCTTCTTCAATATGCCCTTCACCAACATGCAGTGTTTCCTTGATTGAATTAGCTCTCACACCAATATTTGCGTCTAGAGCCTTTGCTTTGAGGGCCATCTGAAAACGGCTGTGGCGCTGGGTTGCCTGTGAATGTGGAGTTGGTGGCATGTGAAACCCGCATGTGGAGCATCCGTTTGTGTGGGATGCTGACCAAGCTTCATTTCAGTCTTAGCCCTACAAAGGGCACTAAGCATAGAGTGTGAAAACTGAGTTTCCTTGAGAGCTGCTTGGAAGCCTGATGGTGTGTGAAGTTAGTGAGCCAAATGGAGTTGTTCTCCCACAAGAACCACTCGGCTGATCCTTCTTCAATATGCCCTTCACCAACATGCAGTGTTTCCTTGATTGAATTAGCTCTCACACCAATATTTGCGTCTAGAGCCTTTGCATTGAGGGTTATCTGAAAACGGCTGTGGCGCTGAAGTTGCCTGTGAATGTGGAGTTGGTGGCATGTGAAACCCGCATGTGGAGCATTCGTTTGTGTGGGATGCTCTACCAGGTTCATTTCAGTCCTAGCCATACAAAGGGCACTAAGCATAGAGTGTGAAAACTGAGTTTCCTTGAGAGCTGCTTGGAAGCCTGATGGTGTGTGAAGTTAGTGAGCCAAATGGAGTTGTTCTCCCACAAGAACCACTCGGCTGATCCTTCTTCAATATGCCCTTCACCAACATGCAGTGTTTCCTTGATTGAATTAGCTCTCACACCAATATTTGCGTCTAGAGCCTTTGCATTGAGGGCTATCTGAAAACGGCTGTGGCGCTGAAGTTGTCTGTGAATGTGGAGTTGGTGGCATGTGAAACCCGCATGTGGAGCATTCGTTTGTGTGGGATGCTCTACCAGGCTCATTCCTAGATAATGCACTCAAAGGGCACTAAGCATAGAGTGTGAAAACTGAGTTTCCTTGAGAGCTGCTTGGAAGCCTGATGGTGTGTGAAGTTAGTGAGCCAAATGGAGTTGTTCTCCCACAAGAACCACTCGGCTGATCCTTCTTCAATATGCCCTTCACCAACATGCAGTGTATCCTTGATTGAATTAACTCTCACACCAATATTTGCGTCTAGAGCCTTTGCTTTGAGGGCCATCTGAAAACGGCTGTGGCGCTGAAGTTGCCTGTGAATGTGGAGTTGGTGGCATGTGAAACCCGCATGTGGAGCATTCGTTTGTGTGGGATGCTCTACCAGGTTCATTCCTAGATAATGCACTCAAAGGGTAATAAACATAGAGTGTGAAAACTGAGTTTCCTTGAGAGCTACTTGGAAGCCTGATGGTGTGTGAAGTTAGTGAGCCAAATGGAGTTGTTCTCCCACAAGAACCACTCGGCTGATCCTTCTTCAATATGCCCTTCACCAACATGCAGTGTTTCCTTGATTGAATTAGCTCTCACACCAATATTTGCGTCTAGAGCCTTTGCATTGAGGGCTATCTGAAAACGGCTGTGGCGCTGAAGTTGCCTGTGAATGTGGAGTTGGTGGCATGTGAAACCCGCATGTGGAGCATTCGTTTGTGTGGGATGCTCTACCAGGTTCATTCCTAGATAATGCACTCAAAGGGCACTAAACATAGAGTGTGAAAACTGAGTTTCCTTGAGAGCTGCTTGGAAGCCTGATGGTGTGTGAAGTTAGTGAGCCAAATGGAGTTGTTCTCCCACAAGAACCACTCGGCTGATCCTTCTTCAATATGCCCTTCACCAACATGCAGTGTTTCATTGATTGAATTAGCTCTCACACCAATATTTGCGTCTAGAGCCTTTGCATTGAGGGCTATCTGAAAACGGCTGTGGCGCTGAAGTTGCCTGTGAATGTGGAGTTGGTGGCATGTGAAACCCGCATGTGGAGCATCCGTTTGTGTGGGATGCTGACCAAGCTTCCTTTCAGTCCTAGGCACAGAAAGAGCACTAAGCATAGAGTGTGAAAACTGAGTTTCCTTGAGAGCTGCTTGGAAGCCTGATGGTGTGTGAAGTTAGTGAGCCAAATGGAGTTGTTCTCCCACAAGAACCACTCGGCTGATCCTTCTTCAATATGCCCTTCACCAACATGCAGTGTTTCCTTGATTGAATTAGCTCTCACACCAATATTTGCGTCTAGAGCCTTTGCATTGAGGGCTATCTGAAAAAGACTGTGGCGCTGAAGTTGCCTGTGAATGTGGAGTTGGTGCATTTGAAACCCGCATGTGGAGCATTTGTTTGTGTGGGATGCTCTACCAGGTTCATTCCTAGATAATGCACTCAAAGGGCACTAAGCATAGAGTGTGAAAACTGAGTTTCCTTGAGAGCTGCTTGGAAGCCTGATGGTGTGTGAAGTTAGTGAGCCAAATGGAGTTGTTCTCCCACAAGAACCACTCGGCTGATCCTTCTTCAATATGCCCTTCACCAACATGCAGTGTTTCCTTGATTGAATTAGCTCTCACACCAATATTTGCGTCTAGAAATTTTGCATTGAGGGCTATCTGAAAACGGCTGTGGCGCTGAAGTTGCCTGTGAATGTGGAGTTGGTGGCATGTGAAACCCGCATGTGGAGCATTCGTTTGTGTGGGATGCTCTACCAGGTTCATTCCTAGATAATGCACTCAAAGGGCACTAAGCATAGAGTGTGAAAACTGAGTTTCCTTGAGAGCTGCATGGAAGCCTGATGGTGTGTGAAGTTAGTGAGCCAAATGGAGTTGTTCTCCCACAAGAACCACTCGGCTGATCCTTCTTCAATATGCCCTTCACCAACATGCAGTGTTTCCTTGATTGAATTAGCTCTCACACCAATATTTGCGTCTAGAGCCTTTGCATTGAGGGCTATCTGAAAACGGCTGTGGCGCTGAAGTTGCCTGTGAATGTGGAGTTGGTGGCATGTGAAACCCGCATGTGGAGCATTCGTTTGTGTGGGATGCTCTACCAGGTTCATTTCAGTCTTAGCCCTACAAAGGGCACTAAGCATAGAGTGTGAAAACTGAGTTTCCTTGAGAGCTGCTTGGAAGCCTGATGGTGTGTGAAGTTATTGAGCCAAATGGAGTTGTTCTCCCACAAGAACCACTCAACTGATCCTTCTTCAATATGCCCTTCACCAACAGGCAGTGTTTCCTTGATTGAATTAGCTCTCACACCAATATTTGCGTCTAGAGCCTTTGCATTGAGGGCTATCTGAAAACGGCTGTGGCGCTGAAGTTGCCTGTGAATGTGGAGTTGGTGGCATGTGAAACCCGCATGTGGAGCATTCGTTTGTGTGGGATGCTCTACCAGGTTCATTTCAGTCCTAGCCATACAAAGGGCACTAAGCATAGAGTGTGAAAACTGAGTTTCCTTGAGAGCTGCTTGGAAGCCTGATGGTGTGTGAAGTTAGTGAGCCAAATGGAGTTGTTCTCCCACAAGAACCACTCGGCTGATCCTTCTTCAATATGCCCTTCACCAACATGCAGTGTTTCCTTGATTGAATTAGCTCTCACACCAATATTTGCGTCTAGAGCCTTTGCATTGAGGGCTATCTGAAAATGGCTGTGGCGCTGAAGTTGTCTGTGAATGTGGAGTTGGTGGCATGTGAAACCCGCATGTGGAGCATTCGTTTGTGTGGGATGCTCTACCAGGTTCATTCCTAGATAATGCACTCAAAGAGCACTAAGCATAGAGTGTGAAAACTGAGTTTCCTTGAGAGCTGCTTGGAAGCCTGATGGTGTGTGAAGTTAGTGAGCCAAATGGAGTTGTTCTCCCACAAGAACCACTCGGCTGATCCTTCTTCAATATGCCCTTCACCAACATGCAGTGTTTCCTTGATTGAATTAGCTCTCACACCAATATTTGCGTCTAGAGCCTTTGCTTTGAGGGCCATCTGAAAACGGCTGTGGCGCTGGGTTGCCTGTGAATGTGGAGTTGGTGGCATGTGAAACCCGCATGTGGAGCATTCGTTTGTGTGGGATGCTCTACCAGGTTCATTCCTAGATAATGCACTCAAAGGGCAATAAACATAGAGTGTGAAAACTGAGTTTCCTTGAGAGCTACTTGGAAGCCTGATGGTGTGTGAAGTTAGTGAGCCAAATGGAGTTGTTCTCCCACAAGAACCACTCGGCTGATCCTTCTTCAATATGCCCTTCACCAACATGCAGTGTTTCCTTGATTGAATTAGCTCTCACACCAATATTTGCGTCTAGTGCCTTTGCATTGAGGGCTATCTGAAAACGGCTGTGGCGCTGAAGTTGCCTGTGAATGTGGAGTTGGTGGCATGTGAAACCCGCATGTGGAGCATTCGTTTGTGTGGGATGCTCTACCAGGTTCATTCCTAGATAATGCACTCAAAGGGCACTAAGCATAGAGTGTGAAAACTGAGTTTCCTTGAGAGCTGCTTGGAAGCCTGATGGTGTGTGAAGTTAGTGAGCCAAATGGAGTTGTTCTCCCACAAGAACCACTCGGCTGATCCTTCTTCAGTATGCCCTTCACCAACATGCAGTGTTTCCTTGATTGAATTAGCTCTCACACCAATATTTGCGTCTAGAGCCTTTGCATTGAGGGCTATCTGAAAACGGCTGTGGCGCTGAAGTTGCCTGTGAATGTGGAGTTGGTGGCATGTGAAACCCGCATGTGGAGCATCCGTTTGTGTGGGATGCTGACCAAGCTTCCTTTCAGTCCTAGGCACACAAAGAGCACTAAGCATAGAGTGTGAAAACTGAGTTTCCTTGAGAGCTGCTTGGAAGCCTGATGGTGTGTGAAGTTAGTGAGCCAAATGGAGTTGTTCTCCTACAAGAACCACTCGGCTGATCCTTCTTCAATATGCCCTTCACCAACATGCAGTGTTTCCTTGATTGAATTAGCTCTCACACCAATATTTGCGTCTAGAGCCTTTGCATTGAGGGCTATCTGAAAACGGCTGTGGCGCTGAAGTTGCCTGTGAATGTGAAGTTGGTGGCATGTGAAACCCGCATGTGGAGCATTCGTTTGTGTGGGATGCTCTACCAGGTTCATTCCTAGATAATGCACTCAAAGGGCACTAAGCATAGAGTGTGAAAACTGAGTTTCCTTGAGAGCTGCTTGGAAGCCTGATGGTGTGTGAAGTTAGTGAGCCAAATGGAGTTGTTCTCCCACAAGAACCACTCGGCTGATCCTTCTTCAGTATGCCCTTCACCAACATGCAGTGTTTCCTTGATTGAATTAGCTCTCACACCAATATTTGCGTCTAGAGCCTTTGCATTGAGGGCTATCTGCAAACGGCTGTGGCGCTGAAGTTGCCTGTGAATGTGGAGTTGGTGGCATGTGAAACCCGCATGTGGAGCATCCGTTTGTGTGGGATGCTGACCAAGCTTCCTTTCAGTCCTAGGCACACAAAGAGCACTAAGCATAGAGTGTGAAAACTGAGTTTCCTTGAGAGCTGCTTGGAAGCCTGATGGTGTGTGAAGTTAGTGAGGCAAATGGAGTTGTTCTCCCACAAGAACCACTCGGCTGATCCTTCTTCAATATGCCCTTCACCAACATGCAGTGTTTCCTTGATTGAATTAGCTCTCACACCAATATTTGCGTCTAGAGCCTTTGCATTGAGGGCTATCTGAAAAGACTGTGGCGCTGAAGTTGCCTGTGAATGTGGAGTTGGTGCATTTGAAACCCGCATGTGGAGCATTCGTTTGTGTGGGATGCTCTACCAGGTTCATTCCTAGATAATGCACTCAAAGGGCACTAAGCATAGAGTGTGAAAACTGAGTTTCCTTGAGAGCTGCTTGGAAGCCTGATGGTGTGTGAAGTTCGTGAGCCAAATGGAGTTGTTCTCCCACAAGAACCACTCGGCTGATCCTTCTTCAATATGCCCTTCACCAACATGCAGTGTTTCCTTGATTGAATTAGCTCTCACACCAATATTTGCGTCTAGAGCCTTTGCATTGAGGGCTATCTGAAAAAGACTGTGGCGCTGAAGTTGCCTGTGAATGTGGAGTTGGTGCATTTGAAACCCGCATGTGGAGCATTCGTTTGTGTGGGATGCTCTACCAGGTTCATTCCTAGATAATGCACTCAAAGGGCACTAAGCATAGAGTGTGAAAACTGAGTTTCCTTGAGAGCTGCTTGGAAGCCTGATGGTGTGTGAAGTTCGTGAGCCAAATGGAGTTGTTCTCCCACAAGAACCACTCGGCTGATCCTTCTTCAATATGCCCTTCACCAACATGCAGTGTTTCCTTGATTGAATTAGCTCTCACACCAATATTTGCGTCTAGAGCCTTTGCATTGAGGGCTATCTGCAAACGGCTGTGGCGCTGAAGTTGCCTGTGAATGTGGAGTTGGTGGCATGTGAAACCCGCATGTGGAGCATCCGTTTGTGTGGGATGCTGACCAAGCTTCCTTTTCAGTCCTATGCACACAAAGAGCACTAAGCATAGAGTTTGAAAACTGAGTTTCCTTGAGAGCTGCTTGGAAGCCTGATGGTGTGTGAAGTTAGTGAGCCAAATGGAGTTGTTCTCCCACAAGAACCACTCGGCTGATCCTTCTTCAATATGCCCTTCACCAACATGCTGTGTTTCCTTGATTGAATTAGCTCTCACACCAATATTTGCGTCTAGAGCCTTTGCATTGAGGGCTATCTGAAAACGGCTGTGGCGCTGAAGTTGCCTGTGAATGTGGAGTTGGTGGCATGTGAAACCCGAATGTGGAGCATTCGTTTGTGTGGTATGCTCTACCAGATTCATTCCTAGATAATGCACTCAAAGGGCACTAAGCATAGAGTGTGAAAACTGAGTTTCCTTGAGAGCTGCTTGGAAGCCTGATGGTGTGTGAAGTTAGTGAGCCAAATGGAGTTGTTCTCCCACAAGAACCACTCGGCTGATCCTTCTTCAATATGCCCTTCACCAACATGCAGTGTTTCCTTGATTGAATTAGCTCTCACACCAATATTTGCGTCTAGAGCCTTTGCATTGAGGGCTATGTGAAAACGGCTGTGGCGCTGAAGTTGCCTGTGAATGTGGAGTTGGTGGCATGTGAAACCCGCATGTGGAGCATTCGTTTGTGTGGGATGCTCTACCAGGTTCATTCCTAGATAATGCACTCAAAGGGCACTAAGCATAGAGTGTGAAAACTGAGTTTCCTTGAGAGGTGCTTGGAAGCCTGATGGTGTGTGAAGTTAGTGAGCCAAATGGAGTTGTTCTCCCACAAGAACCACTCGGCTGATCCTTCTTCAATATGCCCTTCACCAACATGCAGTGTTTCCTTGATTGAATTAGCTCTCACACCAATATTTGCGTCTAGAGCCTTTGCATTGAGGGCTATCTGAAAACGGCTGTGGCGCTGAAGTTGCCTGTGAATGTGGAGTTGGTGGCATGTGAAACCCGCATGTGGAGCATTCGTTTGTGTGGGATGCTCTACCAGGTTCATTTCAGTCTTAGCCCTACAAAGGGCACTAAGCATAGAGTGTGAAAACTGAGTTTCCTTGAGAGCTGCTTGGAAGCCTGATGGTGTGTGAAGTTATTGAGCCAAATGGAGTTGTTCTCCCACAAGAACCACTCGGCTGATCCTTCTTCAATATGCCCTTCACCAACATGCAGTGTTTCCTTGATTGAATTAGCTCTCACACCAATATTTGCGTCTAGAGCCTTTGCATTGAGGGCTATCTGAAAACGGCTGTGGCGCTGAAGTTGCCTGTGAATGTGGAGTTGGTGGCATGTGAAACCCGCATGTGGAGCATTCATTTGTGTGTAATGCTCTACAAGGTTCATTCCTAGATAATGCACTCAAAGGGCACGAAACATAGAGTGTGAAAACTGAGTTTCCTTGAGAGCTGCTTGGAAGCCTGATGGTGTGTGAAGTTAGTGAGCCAAATGCAGTTGTTCTCCCACAAGAACCACTCGGCTGATCCTTCTTCAATATGCCCTTCACCAACATGCAGTGTTTCCTTGATTGAATTAGCTCTCACACCAATATTTGCGTCTAGAGCCTTTGCATTGAGGGCTATCTGAAAACGGCTGTGGCGCTGAAGTTGCCTGTGAATGTGGAGTTGGTGGCATGTGAAACCCGCATGTGGAGCATCCGTTTGTGTGGGATGCTGACCAAGCTTAATTTCAATCCTAGGCACACAAAGAGCACTCTGCATAGAGTGTGAAAACTGAGTTTCCTTGAGAGCTTCTTGGAAGCCTGATGGTGTGTGAAGTTAGTGAGCCAAATGGAGTTGTTCTCCCACAAGAACCACTCGGCTGATCCTTCTTCAATATGCCCTTCACCAACAGGCAGTGTTTCCTTGATTGAATTAGCTCTCACACCAATATTAGCGTCTAGAGCCTTTGCATTGAGGGCTATCTGAAAACGGCTGTGGCTCTGAGGTTGCCTGTGAATGTGGAGTTGGTGGCATGTGAAACCCGCATGTGGAGCATCCGTTTGTGTGGGATGCTGACCAAGCTTCTTTTCAGTCCTAGGCACACAAAGAGCACTAAGCATAGAGTGTGAAAACTGAGTTTCCTTGAGAGCTGCTTGGAAGCCTGATGGTGTGTGAAGTTAGTGAGCCAAATGGAGTTGTTCTCCCACAAGAACCACTCGGCTGATCCTTCTTCAATATGCCCTTCACCAACATGCAGTGTTTCCTTGATTGAATTAGCTCTCACACCAATATTTGCGTCTAGAGCCTTTGCATTGAGGGCTATCTGAAAACGGCTGTGGCGCTGAAGTTGCCTGTGAATGTGGAGTTGGTGGCATGTGAAACCCGCATGTGGAGCATTTGTTTGTGCGGGATGCTCTACCAGGTTCATTCCTAGATAATGCACTCAAAGGGCACTAAGCATAGAGTGTGAAAACTGAGTTTCCTTTAGAGCTGCTTGGAAGCCTGATGGTGTGTGAAGTTAGTGAGCCAAATGGAGTTGTTCTCCCACAAGAACCACTCGGCTGATCCTTCTTCAATATGCCCTTCACCAACATGCAGTGTTTCCTTGATTGAATTAGCTCTCGCACCAATATTTGCGTCTAGAGCCTTTGCATTGAGGGCTATCTGAAAACGGCTGTGGCGCTGAAGTTGCCTGTGAATGTGGAGTTGGTGGCATGTGAAACCCGCATGTGGAGCATTCGTTTGTGTGGGATGCTCTACCAGGTTCATTCCTAGATAATGCACTCAAAGGGCACTAAGCATAGAGTGTGAAAACTGAGTTTCCTTGAGAGGTGCTTGGAAGCCTGATGGTGTGTGAAGTTAGTGAGCCAAATGGAGTTGTTCTCCCACAAGAACCACTCGGCTGATCCTTCTTCAATATGCCCTTCACCAACATGCAGTGTTTCCTTGATTGAATTAGCTCTCACACCAATATTTGCGTCTAGAGCCTTTGCATTGAGGGCTATCTGCAAACGGCTGTGGCGCTGAAGTTGCCTGTGAATGTGGAGTTGGTGGCATGTGAAACCCGCATGTGGAGCATCCGTTTGTGTGGGATGCTGACCAAGCTTCCTTTCAGTCCTAGGCACACAAAGAGCACTAAGCATAGAGTTTGAAAACTGAGTTTCCTTGAGAGCTGCTTGGAAGCCTGATGGTGTGTGAAGTTAGTGAGCCAAATGGAGTTGTTCTCCCACAAGAACCACTCGGCTGATCCTTCTTCAATATGCCCTTCACCAACATGCAGTGTTTCCTTGATTGAATTAGCTCTCACACCAATATTTGCGTCTAGAGCCTTTGCATTGAGGGCTATCTGAAAACGGCTGTGGCGCTGAAGTTGCCTGTGAATGTGGAGTTGGTGCATTTGAAACCCGCATGTGGAGCATTCGTTTGTGTGGGATGGTCTACCAGGTTCATTCCTAGATAATGCACTCAAAGGGCACTAAGCATAGAGTGTGAAAACTGAGTTTCCTTGAGAGGTGCTTGGAAGCCTGATTTTGTGTGTGAAGTTCGTGAGCCAAATGGAGTTGTTCTCCCACAAGAACCACTCGGCTGATCCTTCTTCAATATGCCCTTCACCAACATGCAGTGTTTCCTTGATTGAATTAGCTCTCACACCAATATTTGCGTCTAGAGCCTTTGCATTGAGGGCTATCTGAAAACGGCTGTGGCGCTGAAGTTGCCTGTGAATGTGGAGTTGGTGGCATGTGAAACCCGAATGTGGAGCATTCATTTGTGTGGGATGCTCTACCAGGTTCATTCCTAGATAATGCACTCAATGGGCACTAAGCATAGAGTGTGAAAACTGAGTTTCCTTTAGAGCTGCTTGGAAGCCTGATGGTGTGTGAAGTTAGTGAGCCAAATGGAGTTGTTCTCCCACAAGAACCACTCGGCTGATCCTTCTTCAATATGCCCTTCACCAACATGCAGTGTTTCCTTGATTGAATTAGCTCTCACACCAATATTTGCGTCTAGAGCCTTTGCATTGAGGGCTATCTGAAAACGGCTGTGGCGCTGAAGTTGCCTGTGAATGTGGAGTTGGTGGCATGTGAAACCCGCATGTGGAGCATTCGTTTGTGTGGGATGCTCTACCAGGTTCATTCCTAGATAATGCACTCAAAGGGCACTAAGCATAGAGTGTGAAAACTGAGTTTCCTTGAGAGGTGCTTGGAAGCCTGATGGTGTGTGAAGTTAGTGAGCCAAATGGAGTTGTTCTCCCACAAGAACCACTCGGCTGATCCTTCTTCAATATGCCCTTCACCAACATGCAGTGTTTCCTTGATTGAATTAGCTCTCACACCAATATTTGCGTCTAGAGCCTTTGCATTGAGGGCTATCTGAAAACGGCTGTGGCGCTGAAGTTGCCTGTGAATGTGGAGTTGGTGGCATGTGAAACCCGCATGTGGAGAATTCGTTTGTGTGGGATGCTCTACCAGGTTCATTTCAGTCTTAGCCCTACAAAGGGCACTAAGCATAGAGTGTGAAAACTGAGTTTCCTTGAGAGCTGCTTGGAAGCCTGATGGTGTGTGAAGTTATTGAGCCAAATGGAGTTGTTCTCCCACAAGAACCACTCGGCTGATCCTTCTTCAATATGCCCTTCACCAAGATGCAGTGTTTCCTTGATTGAATTAGCTCTCACACCAATATTTGGGTCTAGAGCCTTTGCATTGAGGGCTATCTGAAAACGGCTGTGGCGCTGAAGTTGCCTGTGAATGTGGAGTTGGTGGCATGTGAAACCCGCATGTGGAGCATTCGTTTGTGTGTAATGCTCTACCAGGTTCATTCCTAGATAATGCACTCAAAGGGCACGAAACATAGAGTGTGAAAACTGAGTTTCCTTGAGAGCTGCTTGGAAGCCTGATGGTGTGTGAAGTTAGTGAGCCAAATGCAGTTGTTCTCCCACAAGAACCACTCGGCTGATCCTTCTTCAATATGCCCTTCACCAACATGCAGTGTTTCCTTGATTGAATTAGCTCTCACACCAATATTTGCGTCTAGAGCCTTTGCATTGAGGGCTATCTGAAAACGGCTGTGGCGCTGAAGTTGCCTGTGAATGTGGAGTTGGTGGCATGTGAAACCCGCATGTGGAGCATCCGTTTGTGTGGGATGCTGACCAAGCTTAATTTCAGTCCTAGGCACACAAAGAGCACTCTGCATAGAGTGTGAAAACTGAGTTTCCTTGAGAGCTTCTTGGAAGCCTGATGGTGTGTGAAGTTAGTGAGCCAAATGGAGTTGTTCTCCCACAAGAACCACTCGGCTGATCCTTCTTCAATATGCCCTTCACCAACATGCAGTGTTTCCTTGATTGAATTAGCTCTCACACCAATATTAGCGTCTAGAGCCTTTGCATTGAGGGCTATCTGAAAACGGCTGTGGCTCTGAGGTTGCCTGTGAATGTGGAGTTGGTGGCATGTGAAACCCGCATGTGGAGCATCCGTTTGTGTGGGATGCTGACCAAGCTTCTTTTCAGTCCTAGGCACACAAAGAGCACTAAGCATAGAGTGTGAAAACTGAGTTTCCTTGAGAGCTGCTTGGAAGCCTGATGGTGTGTGAAGTTAGTGAGCCAAATGGAGTTGTTCTCCCACAAGAACCACTCGGCTGATCCTTCTTCAATATGCCCTTCACCAACATGCAGTGTTTCCTTGATTGAATTAGCTCTCACACCAATATTTGCGTCTAGAGCCTTTGCATTGAGGGCTATCTGAAAACGGCTGTGGCGCTGAAGTTGCCTGTGAATGTGGAGTTGGTGGCATGTGAAACCCGCATGTGGAGCATTTGTTTGTGCGGGATGCTCTACCAGGTTCATTCCTAGATAATGCACTCAAGGGGCACTAAGCATAGAGTGTTAAAACTGAGTTTCCTTTAGAGCTGCTTGGAAGCCTGATGGTGTGTGAAGTTAGTGAGCCAAATGGAGTTGTTCTCCCACAAGAACCACTCGGGTGATCCTTCTTCAATATGCCCTTCACCAACATGCAGTGTTTCCTTGATTGAATTAGCTCTCACACCAATATTTGCGTCTAGAGCCTTTGCATTGAGGGCTATCTGAAAACGGCTGTGGCGCTGAAGTTGCCTGTGAATGTGGAGTTGGTGGCATGTGAAACCCGCATGTGGAGCATTCGTTTGTGTGGGATGCTCTACCAGGTTCATTCCTAGATAATGCACTCAAAGGGCACTAAACATAGAGTGTGAAAACTGAGTTTCCTTGAGAGCTGCTTGGAAGCCTGATGGTGTGTGAAGCTAGTGAGCCAAATGGAGTTGTTCTCCCACAAGAACCACTCGGCTGATCCTTCTTCAATATGCCCTTCACCAAGATGCAGTGTTTCCTTGATTGAATTAGCTCTCACACCAATATTTGCGTCTAGAGCCTTTGCATTGAGGGCTATCTGAAAACGGCTGTGGCGCTGAAGTTGCCTGTGAATGTGGAGTTGGTGGCATGTGAAACCCGCATGTGGAGCATTCGTTTGTGTGGGATGCTCTACCAGGTTCATTTCAGTCTTAGCCCTACAAAGGGCACTAAGCATAGAGTGTGAAAACTGAGTTTCCTTGAGAGCTGCTTGGAAGCCTGATGGTGTGTGAAGTTATTGAGCCAAATGGAGTTGTTCTCCCACAAGAACCACTCGGGTGATCCTTCTTCAATATGCCCTTCACCAACATGCAGTGTTTCCTTGATTGAATTAGCTCTCACACCAATATTTGCGTCTAGAGCCTTTGCATTGAGGGCTATCTGAAAATGGCTGCGGCGCTGAAGTTGCCTGTGAATGTGGAGTTGGTGGCATGTGAAACCCGCATGTGGAGCATTTGTTTGTGCGGGATGCTCTACCAGGTTCATTCCTAGATAATGCACTCAAAGGGCACTAAGCATAGAGTGTGAAAACTGAGTTTCCTTTAGAGCTGCTTGGAAGCCTGATGGTGTGTGAAGTTAGTGAGCCAAATGGAGTTGTTCTCCCACAAGAACCACTCGGCTGATCCTTCTTCAATATGCCCTTCACCAACATGCAGTGTTTCCTTGATTGAATTAGCTCTCGCACCAATATTTGCGTCTAGAGCCTTTGCATTGAGGGCTATCTGAAAACGGCTGTGGCGCTGAAGTTGCCTGTGAATGTGGAGTTGGTGGCATGTGAAACCCGCATGTGGAGCATTCGTTTGTGTGGGATGCTCTACCAGGTTCATTCCTAGATAATGCACTCAAAGGGCACTAAGCATAGAGTGTGAAAACTGAGTTTCCTTGAGAGGTGCTTGGAAGCCTGATGGTGTGTGAAGTTAGTGAGCCAAATGGAGTTGTTCTCCCACAAGAACCACTCGGCTGATCCTTCTTCAATATGCCCTTCACCAACATGCAGTGTTTCCTTGATTGAATTAGCTCTCACACCAATATTTGCGTCTAGAGCCTTTGCATTGAGGGCTATCTGCAAACGGCTGTGGCGCTGAAGTTGCCTGTGAATGTGGAGTTGGTGGCATGTGAAACCCGCATGTGGAGCATCCGTTTGTGTGGGATGCTGACCAAGCTTCCTTTCAGTCCTAGGCACACAAAGAGCACTAAGCATAGAGTTTGAAAACTGAGTTTCCTTGAGAGCTGCTTGGAAGCCTGATGGTGTGTGAAGTTAGTGAGCCAAATGGAGTTGTTCTCCCACAAGAACCACTCGGCTGATCCTTCTTCAATATGCCCTTCACCAACATGCAGTGTTTCCTTGATTGAATTAGCTCTCACACCAATATTTGCGTCTAGAGCCTTTGCATTGAGGGCTATCTGAAAACGGCTGTGGCGCTGAAGTTGCCTGTGAATGTGGAGTTGGTGCATTTGAAACCCGCATGTGGAGCATTCGTTTGTGTGGGATGGTCTACCAGGTTCATTCCTAGATAATGCACTCAAAGGGCACTAAGCATAGAGTGTGAAAACTGAGTTTCCTTGAGAGGTGCTTGGAAGCCTGATTTTGTGTGTGAAGTTCGTGAGCCAAATGGAGTTGTTCTCCCACAAGAACCACTCGGCTGATCCTTCTTCAATATGCCCTTCACCAACATGCAGTGTTTCCTTGATTGAATTAGCTCTCACACCAATATTTGCGTCTAGAGCCTTTGCATTGAGGGCTATCTGAAAACGGCTGTGGCGCTGAAGTTGCCTGTGAATGTGGAGTTGGTGGCATGTGAAACCCGAATGTGGAGCATTCGTTTGTGTGGGATGCTCTACCAGGTTCATTCCTAGATAATGCACTCAATGGGCACTAAGCATAGAGTGTGAAAACTGAGTTTCCTTGAGAGCTGCTTGGAAGCCTGATGGTGTGTGAAGTTAGTGAGCCAAATGGAGTTGTTCTCCCACAAGAACCACTCGGCTGATCCTTCTTCAATATGCCCTTCACCAACATGCAGTGTTTCCTTGATTGAATTAGCTCTCACACCAATATTTGCGTCTAGAGCCTTTGCATTGAGGGCTATCTGAAAACGGCTGTGGCGCTGAAGTTGCCTGTGAATGTGGAGTTGGTGGCATGTGAAACCCGCATGTGGAGCATTCGTTTGTGTGGGATGCTCTACCAGGTTCATTCCTAGATAATGCACTCAAAGGGCACTAAGCATAGAGTGTGAAAACTGAGTTTCCTTGAGAGGTGCTTGGAAGCCTGATGGTGTGTGAAGTTAGTGAGCCAAATGGAGTTGTTCTCCCACAAGAACCACTCGGCTGATCCTTCTTCAATATGCCCTTCACCAACATGCAGTGTTTCCTTGATTGAATTAGCTCTCACACCAATATTTGCGTCTAGAGCCTTTGCATTGAGGGCTATCTGAAAACGGCTGTGGCGCTGAAGTTGCCTGTGAATGTGGAGTTGGTGGCATGTGAAACCCGCATGTGGAGAATTCGTTTGTGTGGGATGCTCTACCAGGTTCATTTCAGTCTTAGCCCTACAAAGGGCACTAAGCATAGAGTGTGAAAACTGAGTTTCCTTGAGAGCTGCTTGGAAGCCTGATGGTGTGTGAAGTTATTGAGCCAAATGGAGTTGTTCTCCCACAAGAACCACTCGGCTGATCCTTCTTCAATATGCCCTTCACCAAGATGCAGTGTTTCCTTGATTGAATTAGCTCTCACACCAATATTTGGGTCTAGAGCCTTTGCATTGAGGGCTATCTGAAAACGGCTGTGGCGCTGAAGTTGCCTGTGAATGTGGAGTTGGTGGCATGTGAAACCCGCATGTGGAGCATTCGTTTGTGTGTAATGCTCTACCAGGTTCATTCCTAGATAATGCACTCAAAGGGCACGAAACATAGAGTGTGAAAACTGAGTTTCCTTGAGAGCTGCTTGGAAGCCTGATGGTGTGTGAAGTTAGTGAGCCAAATGCAGTTGTTCTCCCACAAGAACCACTCGGCTGATCCTTCTTCAATATGCCCTTCACCAACATGCAGTGTTTCCTTGATTGAATTAGCTCTCACACCAATATTTGCGTCTAGAGCCTTTGCATTGAGGGCTATCTGAAAACGGCTGTGGCGCTGAAGTTGCCTGTGAATGTGGAGTTGGTGGCATGTGAAACCCGCATGTGGAGCATCCGTTTGTGTGGGATGCTGACCAAGCTTAATTTCAGTCCTAGGCACACAAAGAGCACTCTGCATAGAGTGTGAAAACTGAGTTTCCTTGAGAGCTTCTTGGAAGCCTGATGGTGTGTGAAGTTAGTGAGCCAAATGGAGTTGTTCTCCCACAAGAACCACTCGGCTGATCCTTCTTCAATATGCCCTTCACCAACATGCAGTGTTTCCTTGATTGAATTAGCTCTCACACCAATATTAGCGTCTAGAGCCTTTGCATTGAGGGCTATCTGAAAACGGCTGTGGCTCTGAGGTTGCCTGTGAATGTGGAGTTGGTGGCATGTGAAACCCGCATGTGGAGCATCCGTTTGTGTGGGATGCTGACCAAGCTTCTTTTCAGTCCTAGGCACACAAAGAGCACTAAGCATAGAGTGTGAAAACTGAGTTTCCTTGAGAGCTGCTTGGAAGCCTGATGGTGTGTGAAGTTAGTGAGCCAAATGGAGTTGTTCTCCCACAAGAACCACTCGGCTGATCCTTCTTCAATATGCCCTTCACCAACATGCAGTGTTTCCTTGATTGAATTAGCTCTCACACCAATATTTGCGTCTAGAGCCTTTGCATTGAGGGCTATCTGAAAACGGCTGTGGCGCTGAAGTTGCCTGTGAATGTGGAGTTGGTGGCATGTGAAACCCGCATGTGGAGCATTTGTTTGTGCGGGATGCTCTACCAGGTTCATTCCTAGATAATGCACTCAAGGGGCACTAAGCATAGAGTGTTAAAACTGAGTTTCCTTTAGAGCTGCTTGGAAGCCTGATGGTGTGTGAAGTTAGTGAGCCAAATGGAGTTGTTCTCCCACAAGAACCACTCGGCTGATCCTTCTTCAATATGCCCTTCACCAACATGCAGTGTTTCCTTGATTGAATTAGCTCTCGCACCAATATTTGCGTCTAGAGCCTTTGCATTGAGGGCTATCTGAAAACGGCTGTGGCGCTGAAGTTGCCTGTGAATGTGGAGTTGGTGGCATGTGAAACCCGCATGTGGAGCATTCGTTTGTGTGGGATGCTCTACCAGGTTCATTCCTAGATAATGCACTCAAAGGGCACTAAGCATAGAGTGTGAAAACTGAGTTTCCTTGAGAGGTGCTTGGAAGCCTGATGGTGTGTGAAGTTAGTGAGCCAAATGGAGTTGTTCTCCCACAAGAACCACTCGGCTGATCCTTCTTCAATATGCCCTTCACCAACATGCAGTGTTTCCTTGATTGAATTAGCTCTCACACCAATATTTGCGTCTAGAGCCTTTGCATTGAGGGCTATCTGCAAACGGCTGTGGCGCTGAAGTTGCCTGTGAATGTGGAGTTGGTGGCATGTGAAACCCGCATGTGGAGCATCCGTTTGTGTGGGATGCTGACCAAGCTTCCTTTCAGTCCTAGGCACGCAAAGAGCACTAAGCATAGAGTTTGAAAACTGAGTTTCCTTGAGAGCTGCTTGGAAGCCTGATGGTGTGTGAAGTTAGTGAGCCAAATGGAGTTGTTCTCCCACAAGAACCACTCGGCTGATCCTTCTTCAATATGCCCTTCACCAACATGCAGTGTTTCCTTGATTGAATTAGCTCTCACACCAATATTTGCGTCTAGAGCCTTTGCATTGAGGGCTATCTGAAAACGGCTGTGGCGCTGAAGTTGCCTGTGAATGTGGAGTTGGTGCATTTGAAACCCGCATGTGGAGCATTCGTTTGTGTGGGATGGTCTACCAGGTTCATTCCTAGATAATGCACTCAAAGGGCACTAAGCATAGAGTGTGAAAACTGAGTTTCCTTGAGAGGTGCTTGGAAGCCTGATTTTGTGTGTGAAGTTCGTGAGCCAAATGGAGTTGTTCTCCCACAAGAACCACTCGGCTGATCCTTCTTCAATATGCCCTTCACCAACATGCAGTGTTTCCTTGATTGAATTAGCTCTCACACCAATATTTGCGTCTAGAGCCTTTGCATTGAGGGCTATCTGAAAACGGCTGTGGCGCTGAAGTTGCCTGTGAATGTGGAGTTGGTGGCATGTGAAACCCGCATGTGGAGCATTCGTTTGTGTGGGATGCTCTACCAGGTTCATTCCTAGATAATGCACTCAATGGGCACTAAGCATAGAGTGTGAAAACTGAGTTTCCTTGAGAGCTGCTTGGAAGCCTGATGGTGTGTGAAGTTAGTGAGCCAAATGGAGTTGTTCTCCCACAAGAACCACTCGGCTGATCCTTCTTCAATATGCCCTTCACCAACATGCAGTGTTTCCTTGATTGAATTAGCTCTCACACCAATATTTGCGTCTAGAGCCTTTGCATTGAGGGCTATCTGAAAACGGCTGTGGCGCTGAAGTTGCCTGTGAATGTGGAGTTGGTGGCATGTGAAACCCGCATGTGGAGCATTCGTTTGTGTGGGATGCTCTACCAGGTTCATTCCTAGATAATGCACTCAAAGGGCACTAAGCATAGAGTGTGAAAACTGAGTTTCCTTGAGAGGTGCTTGGAAGCCTGATGGTGTGTGAAGTTAGTGAGCCAAATGGAGTTGTTCTCCCACAAGAACCACTCGGCTGATCCTTCTTCAATATGCCCTTCACCAACATGCAGTGTTTCCTTGATTGAATTAGCTCTCACACCAATATTTGCGTCTAGAGCCTTTGCATTGAGGGCTATCTGAAAACGGCTGTGGCGCTGAAGTTGCCTGTGAATGTGGAGTTGGTGGCATGTGAAACCCGCATGTGGAGAATTCGTTTGTGTGGGATGCTCTACCAGGTTCATTTCAGTCTTAGCCCTACAAAGGGCACTAAGCATAGAGTGTGAAAACTGAGTTTCCTTGAGAGCTGCTTGGAAGCCTGATGGTGTGTGAAGTTATTGAGCCAAATGGAGTTGTTCTCCCACAAGAACCACTCGGCTGATCCTTCTTCAATATGCCCTTCACCAAGATGCAGTGTTTCCTTGATTGAATTAGCTCTCACACCAATATTTGGGTCTAGAGCCTTTGCATTGAGGGCTATCTGAAAACGGCTGTGGCGCTGAAGTTGCCTGTGAATGTGGAGTTGGTGGCATGTGAAACCCGCATGTGGAGCATTCGTTTGTGTGTAATGCTCTACCAGGTTCATTCCTAGATAATGCACTCAAAGGGCACGAAACATAGAGTGTGAAAACTGAGTTTCCTTGAGAGCTGCTTGGAAGCCTGATGGTGTGTGAAGTTAGTGAGCCAAATGCAGTTGTTCTCCCACAAGAACCACTCGGCTGATCCTTCTTCAATATGCCCTTCACCAACATGCAGTGTTTCCTTGATTGAATTAGCTCTCACACCAATATTTGCGTCTAGAGCCTTTGCATTGAGGGCTATCTGAAAACGGCTGTGGCGCTGAAGTTGCCTGTGAATGTGGAGTTGGTGGCATGTGAAACCCGCATGTGGAGCATCCGTTTGTGTGGGATGCTGACCAAGCTTAATTTCAGTCCTAGGCACACAAAGAGCACTCTGCATAGAGTGTGAAAACTGAGTTTCCTTGAGAGCTTCTTGGAAGCCTGATGGTGTGTGAAGTTAGTGAGCCAAATGGAGTTGTTCTCCCACAAGAACCACTCGGCTGATCCTTCTTCAATATGCCCTTCACCAACATGCAGTGTTTCCTTGATTGAATTAGCTCTCACACCAATATTAGCGTCTAGAGCCTTTGCATTGAGGGCTATCTGAAAACGGCTGTGGCTCTGAGGTTGCCTGTGAATGTGGAGTTGGTGGCATGTGAAACCCGCATGTGGAGCATCCGTTTGTGTGGGATGCTGACCAAGCTTCTTTTCAGTCCTAGGCACACAAAGAGCACTAAGCATAGAGTGTGAAAACTGAGTTTCCTTGAGAGCTGCTTGGAAGCCTGATGGTGTGTGAAGTTAGTGAGCCAAATGGAGTTGTTCTCCCACAAGAACCACTCGGCTGATCCTTCTTCAATATGCCCTTCACCAACATGCAGTGTTTCCTTGATTGAATTAGCTCTCACACCAATATTTGCGTCTAGAGCCTTTGCATTGAGGGCTATCTGAAAACGGCTGTGGCGCTGAAGTTGCCTGTGAATGTGGAGTTGGTGGCATGTGAAACCCGCATGTGGAGCATTTGTTTGTGCGGGATGCTCTACCAGGTTCATTCCTAGATAATGCACTCAAGGGGCACTAAGCATAGAGTGTTAAAACTGAGTTTCCTTTAGAGCTGCTTGGAAGCCTGATGGTGTGTGAAGTTAGTGAGCCAAATGGAGTTGTTCTCCCACAAGAACCACTCGGGTGATCCTTCTTCAATATGCCCTTCACCAACATGCAGTGTTTCCTTGATTGAATTAGCTCTCACACCAATATTTGCGTCTAGAGCCTTTGCATTGAGGGCTATCTGAAAACGGCTGTGGCGCTGAAGTTGCCTGTGAATGTGGAGTTGGTGGCATGTGAAACCCGCATGTGGAGCATTCGTTTGTGTGGGATGCTCTACCAGGTTCATTCCTAGATAATGCACTCAAAGGGCACTAAACATAGAGTGTGAAAACTGAGTTTCCTTGAGAGCTGCTTGGAAGCCTGATGGTGTGTGAAGCTAGTGAGCCAAATGGAGTTGTTCTCCCACAAGAACCACTCGGCTGATCCTTCTTCAATATGCCCTTCACCAAGATGCAGTGTTTCCTTGATTGAATTAGCTCTCACACCAATATTTGCGTCTAGAGCCTTTGCATTGAGGGCTATCTGAAAACGGCTGTGGCGCTGAAGTTGCCTGTGAATGTGGAGTTGGTGGCATGTGAAACCAGCATGTGGAGCATTCGTTTGTGTGGGATGCTGACCAAGCTTCATTTCAGTCCTAGGCACACAAAGAGCACTAAATATAGAGTGTGAAAACTGAGTTTCCTTGAGAGCTGCTTGGAAGCCTGATGGTGTGTGAAGCTAGTGAGCCAAATGGAGTTGTTCTCCCACAAGAACCACTCGGCTGATCTTTCTTCAATATGCCCTTCACCAACATGCACTGTTTCCTTGATTGAATTAGCTCTCACACCAATATTAGTGTCTAGAGCCTTTGCATTGAGGGCTATCTGAAAACGGCTGTGGCGCTGAAGTTGCCTGTGAATGTGGAGTTGGTGGCATGTGAAACCCGCATGTGGAGCATTCGTTTGTGTGGGATGCTTTACCAGGTTCATTCCTAGATAATGCACTCAAAGGGCACTAAGCATAGAGTGTGAAAACTGAGTTTCCTTGAGAGCTGCTTGGAAGCCTGATGGTGTGTGAAGTTAGTGAGCCAAATGGAGTTGTTCTCCCACAAGAACCACTCGGCTGATCCTTCTTCAATATGCCCTTCACCAACATGCAGTGTTTCCTTGATTGAATTAGCTCTCACACCAATATTTGCGTCTAGAGCCTTTGCATTGAGGGCTATCTGAAAACGGCTGTGGCGCTGAAGTTGCCTGTGAATGTGGAGTTGGTGGCATGTGAAACCCGCATGTGGAGCATTCGTTTGTGTGGGATGCTCTACCAGGTTCATTCCTAGATAATGCACTCAAAGGGCACTAAGCATAGAGTGTGAAAACTGAGTTTCCTTGAGAGCTGCTTGGAAGCCTGATGGTGTGTGAAGTTAGTGAGCCAAATGGAGTTGTTCTCCCACAAGAACCACTCGGCTGATCCTTCTTCAATATGCCCTTCACCAACATGCAGTGTTTCCTTGATTGAATTAGCTCTCACACCAATATTTGCGTCTAGAGCCTTTGCATTGAGGGCTATCTGAAAACGGCTATGGCGCTGAAGTTGCCTGTGAATGTGGAGTTGGTGGCATGTGAAACCCGCATGTGGAGCATTCGTTTGTGTCGGATGCTCTACAAGGTTCATTCCTAGATAATGCACTCAAAGGGCACTAAGCAAAGAGTGTGAAAACTGAGTTTCCTTGAGAGCTGCTTGGAAGCTGATGGTGTGTGAAGTTAGTGAGCCAAATGGAGTTGTTCTCCCACAAGAACCACTCGGCTGATCCTTCTTCAATATGCCCTTCACCAACATGCAGTGTTTCCTTGATTGAATTAGCTCTCACACCAATATTTGCGTCTACAGCCTTTGCATTGAGGGCTATCTGAAAACGGCTGTGGCGCTGAAGTTGCCTGTGAATGTGGAGTTGGTGGCATGTGAAACCCGCATGTGGAGCATTCGTTTATGTGGGATGCTCTACCAGGTTCATTCCTAGATAATGCACTCAAACCGCACTAAGCATAGAGTGTGAAAACTGAGTTTCCTTGAGAGCTGCTTGGAAGCCTGATGGTGTGTGAAGTTAGTGAGCCAAATGGAGTTGTTCTCCCACAAGAACCACTCGGCTGATCTTTCTTCAATATGCCCTTCACCAACATGCAGTGTTTCCTTGATTGAATTAGCTCTCACACCAATATTTGCGTCCAGAGCCTTTGCATTGAGGGCTATCTGAAAACGGCTGTGGGGCTGAAGTTGCCTGTGAATGTGGAGTTGTTGGCATGTGAAACCCGCATGTGGAGCATTCGCTTGTGTGGGATGCTCTACCAGGTTCATTCCTAGATAATGCCCTCAAAGGGCACTAAGCTTAGAGTGTGAAAACTGAGTTTCCTTGAGTGTTGTTTGGAAGCCTGATGGTGTGTGAAGTTAGTGAGCCAAATGGAATTGTTCTCCCACAAGAACCACTCGGCTGATCTTTCTTCAATATGCCCTTCACCAACATGCAGTGTTTCCTTGATTGAATTAGCTCTCACACCAATATTTGCGTCTAGAGCCTTTGCATTGAGGGCTATCTGAAAACGGCTGTGGCGCTGAAGTTGCCTGTGAATGTGGAGTTGGTGGCATGTGAAACCCGCATGTGGAGCATTCGTTTGTGTGGGATGCTCTACCAGGTTCATTCCTAGATAATGCACTCAAAGGGCACTAAGCATAGAGTGAAAACTGAGTTTCCTTGAGAGCTGCTTGGAAGCCTGATGGTGTGTGAAGTTAGTGAGCCAAATGGAGTTGTTCTCCCACAAGAACCACTTGGCTGATCCTTCTTCAATATGCCCTTCACCAACATGCAGTGTTTCCTTGATTGAATTAGCTCTCACACCAATATTTGGGTCTAGAGCCTTTGCATTGAGGGCTATCTGAAAACGGCTGTGGCGCTGAAGTTGCCTGTGAATGTGGAGTTGGTGGCATGTGAAACCCGCATGTGGAGCATTCGTTTGTGTCGAATGCTCTACCAGGTTCATTCCTAGATAATGCACTCAAAGGGCACTAAGCATAGGGTGTGAAAACTGAGTTTCCTTGAGAGCTGCTTGGAAGCCTGATGGTGTGTGAAGTTAGTGAGCCAAATGGAGTTGTTCTCCCACAAGAACCACTCGGCTGATCCTTCTTCAATATGCCCTTCACCAACATGCAGTGTTTCCTTGATTGAATTAGCTCTCACACCAATATTTGCGTCTAGAGCCTTTGCATTGAGGGCTATCTGAAAACGGCTGTGGCGCTGAAGTTGCCTGTGAATGTGGAGTTGGTGGCATGTGAAACCCGCATGTGGAGCATTCGCTTGTGTGGGATGCTCTACCAGGTTCATTCCTAGATAATGCACTCAAAGGGCACTAAGCTTAGAGTGTGAAAACTGAGTTTCCTTGAGTGTTGTTTGGAAGCCTGATGGTGTGTGAAGTTAGTGAGCCAAATGGAGTTGTTCTCCCACAAGAACCACTCGGCTGATCTTTCTTCAATATGCCCTTCACCAACATGCAGTGTTTCCTTGATTGAATTAGCTCTCACACCAATATTTGCGTCTAGAGCCTTTGCATTGAGGGCTATCTGAAAACGGCTGTGGCGCTGAAGTTGCCTGTGAATGTGGAGTTGGTGGCATGTGAAACCCGCATGTGGAGCATTCGTTTGTGTGGGATGCTCTACCAGGTTCATTCCTAGATAATGCACTCAAAGGGCACTAAGCATAGAGTGTGAAAACTGAGTTTCCTTGAGAGCTGCTTGGAAGCCTGATGGTGTGTGAAGTTAGTGAGCCAAATGGAGTTGTTCTCCCACAAGAACCACTCGGCTGATCCTTCTTCAATATGCCCTTCACCAACATGCAGTGTTTCCTTGATTGAATTAGCTCTCACACCAATATTTGCGTCTAGAGCCTTTGCATTGAGGGCTATCTGAAAACGGCTGTGGCGCTGAAGTTGCCTGTGAATGTGGAGTTGGTGGCATGTGAAACCCGCATGTGGAGCATTCGTTTGTGTGGGATGCTCTACCAGGTTCATTCCTAGATAATGCACTCAAAGGGCACTAAGCATAGAGTGTGAAAACTGAGTTTCCTTGAGAGCTGCTTGGAAGCCTGATGGTGTGTGAAGTTAGTGAGCCAAATGGAGTTGTTCTCCCACAAGAACCACTCGGCTGATCCTTCTTCAATATGCCCTTCACCAACATGCAGTGTTTCCTTGATTGAATTAGCTCTCACACCAATATTTGCGTCTAGAGCCTTTGCATTGAGGGCTATCTGAAAACGGCTGTGGCGCTGAAGTTGCCTGTGAATGTGGAGTTGGTGGCATGTGAAACCCGCATGTGGAGCATTCGTTTGTGTGGGATGCTCTACCAGGTTCATTCCTAGATAATGCACTCAAAGGGCACTAAGCATAGAGTGAAAACTGAGTTTCCTTGAGAGCTGCTTGGAAGCCTGATGGTGTGTGAAGTTAGTGAGCCAAATGGAGTTGTTCTCCCACATGAACCACTCGGCTGATCCTTCTTCAATATGCCCTTCACCAACATGCAGTGTTTCCTTGATTGAATTAGCTCTCACACCAATATTTGCGTCTAGAGCCTTTGCATTGAGGGCTATCTGAAAACGGCTGTGGCGCTGAAGTTGCCTGTGAATGTGGAGTTGGTGGCATGTGAAACCCGAATGTGGAGCATTCGTTTGTGTGGGATGCTCTACCAGGTTCATTCCTAGATAATGCACTCAAAGGGCACTAAGCATAGAGTGTGAAAACTGAGTTTCCTTGAGAGCTGCTTGGAAGCCTGATGGTGTGTGAAGTTAGTGAGCCAAATGGAGTTGTTCTCCCACATGAACCACTCGGCTGATCCTTCTTCAATATGCCCTTCACCAACATGCAGTGTTTCCTTGATTGATTTAGCTCTCACACCAATATTTGCGTCTAGAGCCTTTGCATTGAGGGCTATCTGAAAACGGCTGTGGCGCTGAAGTTGCCTGTGAATGTGGAGTTGGTGGCATGTGAAACCCGCATGTGGAGCATTCGTTTGTGTCGGATGCTCTACCAGGTTCATTCCTAGATAATGCACTCAAAGGGCACTAAGCATAGAGTGTGAAAACTGAGTTTCCTTGAGAGCTGCTTGGAAGCCTGATGGTGTGTGAAGTTAGTGAGCCAAATGGAGTTGTTCTCCCACAAGAACCACTCGGCTGATCTTTCTTCAATATGCCCTTCACCAACATGCAGTGTTTCCTTGATTGAATTAGCTCTCACACCAATATTTGCGTCCAGAGCCTTTGCATTGAGGGCTATCTGAAAACGGCTGTGGCGCTGAAGTTGCCTGTGAATGTGGAGTTGGTGGCATGTGAAACCCGCATGTGGAGCATTCGTTTGTGTGTAATGCTCTACCAGGTTCACTCCTAGATAATGCACTCAAAGGGCACTAAACATAGAGTGTGAAAACTGAGTTTCCTTGAGAGCTGCTTGGAAGCCTGATGGTGTGTGAAGTTAGTGAGCCAAATGGAGTTGTTCTCCCACAAGATCCACTCGGCTGATCCTTCTTCAATATGCCCTTCACCAACATGCAGTGTTTCCTTGATTGAATTAGCTCTCACACCAATATTTGCGTCTAGAGCCTTTGCATTGAGGGCTATCTGAAAACGGCTGTGGCGCTGAAGTTGCCTGTGAATGTGGAGTTGGTGGCATGTGAAACCCGCATGTGGAGCATTCGTTTGTGTGGGATGCTCTACCAGGTTCATTCCTAGATAATGCACTCAAAGGGCACTAAGCATAGAGTGTGAAAACTGAGTTTCCTTGAGAGCTGCTTGGAAGCCTGGTGGTGTGTGAAGTTAGTGAGCCAAATGGAGTTGTTCTCCCACAAGAACCACTCGGCTGATCCTTCTTCAATATGCCCTTCACCAACATGCAGTGTTTCCTTGATTGAATTAGCTCTCACACCAATATTTGCGTCTAGAGCCTTTGCATTGAGGGCTATCTGAAAACGGCTGTGGCGCTGAAGTTGCCTGTGAATGTGGAGTTGGTGGCATGTGAAACCCGCATGTGGAGCATTCGTTTGTGTCTGATGCTCTAACAGGTTCATTCCTAGATAATGCACTCAAAGGGCACTAAACATAGAGTGTGAAAACTGAGTTTCCTTGAGAGCTGCTTGGAAGCCTGATGGTGTGTGAAGTTAGTGAGCCAAATGGAGTTGTTCTCCCACAAGAACCACTCGGCTGATCCTTCTTCAATATGCCCTTCACCAACATGCAGTGTTTCCTTGATTGAATTAGCTCTCACACCAATATTTGCGTCTAGAGCCTTTGCATTGAGGGCTATCTGAAAATGGCTGTGGCGCTGAAGTTGCCTGTGAATGTGGAGTTGGTGGCATGTGAAACCCGCATGTGGAGCATTCGTTTGTGTGGGATGCTCTACCAGGTTCATTCCTAGATAATGCACTCAAAGGGCACTAAGCATAGAGTGTGAAAACTGAGTTTCCTTGAGAGCTGCTTGGAAGCCTGATGGTGTGTGAAGTTAGTGAGCCAAATGGAGTTGTTCTCCCACAAGAACCACTCGGCTGATCCTTCTTCAATATGCCCTTCACCAACATGCAGTGTTTCCTTGATTGAATTAGCTCTCACACCAATATTTGTGTCTAGAGCCTTTGCATCGAGGGCTATTTGAAAACGGCTGTGGCGCTGAAGTTGCCTGTGAATGTGGAGTTGGTGGCATGTGAAACCCGCATGTGGAGCATTCGTTTGTGTGGGATGCTCTACCAGGTTCATTCCTAGATAATGCACTCAAAGGGCACTAAACATAGAGTGTGAAAACTGAGTTTCCTTGAGAGCTGCTTGGAAGCCTGATGGTGTGTGAAGTTAGTGAGCCAAATGGAGTTGTTCTCCCACAAGAACCACTCGGCTGATCTTTCTTCAATATGCCCTTCACCAACATGCAGTGTTTCCTTGATTGAATTAGTTCTCACACCAATATTTGCGTCTAGAGCCTTTGCATTGAGGGCTATCTGAAAATGGCTGTGGCGCTGAAGTTGCCTGTGAATGTGGAGTTGGTGGCATGTGAAACCCGCATGTGGAGCATTCGTTTGTGTGTAATGCTCTACCAGGTTCATTCCTAGATAATGCACTCAAAGGGCACTAAACATAGAGTGTGAAAACTGAGTTTCCTTGAGAGCTGCTTGGAAGCCTGATGGTGTGTGAAGTTAGTGAGCCAAATGGAGTTGTTCTCCCACAAGAACCACTCGGCTGATCCTTCTTCAATATGCCCTTCACCAACATGCAGTGTTTCCTTGATTGAATTAGCTCTCACACCAATATTTGCGTCTAGAGCCTTTGCATTGAGGGCTATCTGAAAACGGCTGTGGCGCTGAAGTTGCCTGTGAATGTGGAGTTGGTGGCATGTGAAACCCGCATGTGGAGCATTCGTTTGTGTGGGATGCTCTACCAGGTTCATTCCTAGATAATGCACTCAAAGGGCACTAAGCATAGAGTGTGAAAACTGAGTTTCCTTGAGAGCTGCTTCGAAGCCTGATGGTGTGTGAAGTTAGTGAGCCAAATGGAGTTGTTCTCCCACAAGAACCACTCGGCTGATCTTTCTTCAATATGCCCTTCACCAACATGCAGTGTTTCCTTGATTGAATTAGCTCTCACACCAATATTTGCGTCTAGAGCCTTTGCATTGAGGGCTATCTGAAAACGGCTGTGGCGCTGAAGTTGTCTGTGAATGTGGAGTTGGTGGCATGTGAAACCCGCATGTGGAGCATTCGTTTGTGTGGGATGCTCTACCAGGTTCATTCCTAGATAATGCACTCAAAGGGCACTAAACATAGAGTGTGAAAACTGAGTTTCCTTGAGAGCTGCTTGGAAGCCTGATGGTGTGTGAAGTTAGTGAGCCAAATGGAGTTGTTCTCCCACAAGAACCACTCGGCTGATCCTTCTTCAATATGCCCTTCACCAACATGCAGTGTTTCCTTGATTGAATTAGCTCTCACACCAATATTTGCGTCTAGAGCCTTTGCATTGAGGGCTATCTGAAAACGGCTGTGGCGCTGAAGTTGCCTGTGAATGTGGAGTTGGTGGCATGTGAAACCCGCATGTGGAGCATTCGTTTGTGTGGGATGCTCTACCAGGTTCATTCCTAGATAATGCACTCAAAGGGCACTAAGCATAGAGTGAAAACTGAGTTTCCTTGAGAGCTGCTTGGAAGCCTGATGGTGTGTGAAGTTAGTGAGCCAAATGGAGTTGTTCTCCCACAAGAACCACTCGGCTGATCCTTCTTCAATATGCCCTTCACCAACATGCAGTGTTTCCTTGATTGAATTAGCTCTCACACCAATATTTGCGTCTAGAGCCTTTGCATTGAGGGCTATCTGAAAACGGCTGTGGCGCTGAAGTTGCCTGTGAATGTGGAGTTGGTGGCATGTGAAACCCGCATGTGGAGCATTCGTTTGTGTGTAATGCTCTACCAGGTTCACTCCTAGATAATGCACTCAAAGGGCACTAAACATAGAGTGTGAAAACTGAGTTTCCTTGAGAGCTGCTTGGAAGCCTGATGGTGTGTGAAGTTAGTGAGCCAAATGGAGTTGTTCTCCCACAAGAACCACTCGGCTGATCCTTCTTCAATATGCCCTTCACCAACATGCAGTGTTTCCTTGATTGAATTAGCTCTCACACCAATATTTGCGTCTAGAGCCTTTGCATTGAGGGCTATCTGAAAACGGCTGTGGCGCTGAAGTTGCCTGTGAATGTGGAGTTGGTGGCATGTGAAACCCGCATGTGGAGCATTCGTTTGTGTGGGATGCTCTACCAGGTTCATTCCTAGATAATGCACTCAAAGGGCACTAAACATAGAGTGTGAAAACTGAGTTTCCTTGAGAGCTGCTTGGAAGCCTGATGGTGTGTGAAGTTAGTGAGCCAAATGGAGTTGTTCTCCCACAAGAACCACTCGGCTGATCCTTCTTCAATATGCCCTTCACCAACATGCAGTGTTTCCTTGATTGAATTAGCTCTCACACCAATATTTGCGTCTAGAGCCTTTGCATTGAGGGCTATCTGAAAACGGCTGTGGCGCTGAAGTTGCCTGTGAATGTGGAGTTGGTGGCATGTGAAACCCGCATGTGGAGCATTCGTTTGTGTGGGATGCTCTACCAGGTTCATTCCTAGATAATGCACTCAAAGGGCACTAAGCATAGAGTGAAAACTGAGTTTCCTTGAGAGCTGCTTGGAAGCCTGATGGTGTGTGAAGTTAGTGAGCCAAATGGAGTTGTTCTCCCACAAGAACCACTCGGCTGATCCTTCTTCAATATGCCCTTCACCAGCATGTAGTGTTTCCTTGATTGAATTAGCTCTCACACCAATATTTGCGTCTAGAGCCTTTGCATTGAGGGCTATCTGAAAACGGCTGTGGCGCTGAAGTTGCCTGTGAATGTGGAGTTGGTGGCATGTGAAACCCGCATGTGGAGCATTCGTTTGTGTGTAATGCTCTACCAGGTTCACTCCTAGATAATGCACTCAAAGGGCACTAAACATAGAGTGTGAAAACTGAGTTTCCTTGAGAGCTGCTTGGAAGCCTGATGGTGTGTGAAGTTAGTGAGCCAAATGGAGTTGTTCTCCCACAAGAACCACTCGGCTGATCCTTCTTCAATATGCCCTTCACCAACATGCAGTGTTTCCTTGATTGAATTAGCTCTCACACCAATATTTGCGTCTAGAGCCTTTGCATTGAGGGCTATCTGAAAACGGCTGAGGCGCTGAAGTTGCCTGTGAATGTGGAGTTGGTGGCATGTGAAACCCGCATGTGGAGCATTCGTTTGTGTGGGATGCTCTACCAGGTTCATTCCTAGATAATGCACTCAAAGGGCACTAAACATAGAGTGTGAAAACTGAGTTTCCTTGAGAGCTGCTTGGAAGCCTGATGGTGTGTGAAGTTAGTGAGCCAAATGGAGTTGTTCTCCCACAAGAACCACTCGGCTGATCCTTCTTCAATATGCCCTTCACCAACATGCAGTGTTTCCTTGATTGAATTAGCTCTCACACCAATATTTGCGTCTAGAGCCTTTGCATTGAGGGCTATCTGAAAACGGCTGTGGCGCTGAAGTTGCCTGTGAATGTGGAGTTGGTGGCATGTGAAACCCGCATGTGGAGCATTCGTTTGTGTGGGATGCTCTACCAGGTTCATTCCTAGATAATGCACTCAAAGGGCACTAAGCATAGAGTGTGAAAACTGAGTTTCCTTGAGAGCTGCTTGGAAGCCTGATGGTGTGTGAAGTTAGTGAGCCAAATGGAGTTGTTCTCCCACAAGAACCACTCGGCTGATCCTTCTTCAATATGCCCTTCACCAACATGCAGTGTTTCCTTGATTGAATTAGCTCTCACACCAATATTTGCGTCTAGAGCCTTTGCATTGAGGGCTATCTGAAAACGGCTGTGGCGCTGAAGTTGCCTGTGAATGTGGAGTTGGTGGCATGTGAAACCCGCATGTGGAGCATTCGTTTGTGTGGGATGCTCTACCAGGTTCATTCCTAGATAATGCACTCAATGGGCACTAAGCATAGAGTGTGAAAACTGAGTTTCCTTGAGAGCTGCTTGGAAGCCTGATGGTGTGTGAAGTTAGTGAGCCAAATGGAGTTGTTCTCCCACAAGAACCACTCAGCTGATCCTTCTTCAATATGCCCTTCACCAACATGCAGTGTTTCCTTGATTGAATTAGCTCTCACACCAATATTTGCGTCTAGAGCCTTTGCATTGAGGGCTATCTGAAAATGGCTGCGGCGCTGAAGTTGCCTGTGAATGTGGAGTTGGTGGCATGTGAAACCCGCATGTGGAGCATTCGTTTGTGTGGGATGCTCTACCAGGTTCATTCCTAGATAATGCACTCAAAGGGCACTAAGCATAGAGTGTGAAAACTGAGTTTCCTTGAGAGCTTCTTGGAAGCCTGATGGTGTGTGAAGTTAGTGAGCCAAATGGAGTTGTTCTCCCACAAGAACCACTCGGCTGATCCTTCTTCAATATGCCCTTCACCAACATGCAGTGTTTCCTTGATTGAATTAGCTCTCACACCAATATTTGCGTCTAGAGCCTTTGCATTGAGGGCTATCTGAAAACGGCTGTGGCGCTGAAGTTGCCTGTGAATGTGGAGTTGGTGGCATGTGAAACCCGCATGTGGAGCATTCGTTTGTGTGGGATGCTCTACCAGGTTCATTCCTAGATAATGCACTCAAAGGGCACTAAACATAGAGTGTGAAAACTGAGTTTCCTTGAGAGCTGCTTGGAAGCCTGATGGTGTGTGAAGTTAGTGAGCCAAATGGAGTTGTTCTCCCACAAGAACCACTTGGCTGATCCTTCTTCAATATGCCCTTCACCAACATGCAGTGTTTCCTTGATTGAATTAGCTCTCACACCAATATTTGCGTCTAGAGCCTTTGCATTGAGGGCTATCTGAAAACGGCTGTGGCGCTGAAGTTGCCTGTGAATGTGGAGTTGGTGGCATGTGAAACCCGAATGTGGAGCATTCGTTTGTGTGGGATGCTCTACCAGGTTCATTCCTAGATAATGCACTCAAAGGGCACTAAACATAGAGTGTGAAAACTGAGTTTCCTTGAGAGCTGCTTGGAAGCCTGATGGTGTGTGAAGTTAGTGAGCCAAATGGAGTTGTTCTCCCACAAGAACCACTCGGCTGATCCTTCTTCAATATGCCCTTCACCAACATGCAGTGTTTCCTTGATTGAATTAGCTCTCACACCAATATTTGCGTCTAGAGCCTTTGCATTGAGGGCTATCTGAAAACGGCTGTGGCGCTGAAGTTGCCTGTGAATGTGGAGTTGGTGGCATGTGAAACCCGCATGTGGAGCATTCGTTTGTGTCGGATGCTCTACCAGGTTCATTCCTAGATAATGCACTCAAAGGGCACTAAGCATAGAGTGTGAAAACTGAGTTTCCTTGAGAGCTGCTTGGAAGCCTGATGGTGTGTGAAGTTAGTGAGCCAAATGGAGTTGTTCTCCCACAAGAACCACTCGGCTGATCTTTCTTCAATATGCCCTTCACCAACATGCAGTGTTTCCTTGATTGAATTAGCTCTCACACCAATATTTGCGTCCAGAGCCTTTGCATTGAGGGCTATCTGAAAACGGCTGTGGCGCTGAAGTTGCCTGTGAATGTGGAGTTGGTGGCATGTGAAACCCGCATGTGGAGCATTCGTTTGTGTGTAATGCTCTACCAGGTTCACTCCTAGATAATGCACTCAAAGGGCACTAAACATAGAGTGTGAAAACTGAGTTTCCTTGAGAGCTGCTTGGAAGCCTGATGGTGTGTGAAGTTAGTGAGCCAAATGGAGTTGTTCTCCCACAAGAACCACTCGGCTGATCCTTCTTCAATATGCCCTTCACCAACATGCAGTGTTTCCTTGATTGAATTAGCTCTCACACCAATATTTGCGTCTAGAGCCTTTGCATTGAGGGCTATCTGAAAACGGCTGTGGCGCTGAAGTTGCCTGTGAATGTGGAGTTGGTGGCATGTGAAACCCGCATGTGGAGCATTCGTTTGTGTGGGATGCTCTACCAGGTTCATTCCTAGATAATGCACTCAAAGGGCACTAAGCATAGGGTGTGAAAACTGAGTTTCCTTGAGAGCTGCTTGGAAGCCTGATGGTGTGTGAAGTTAGTGAGCCAAATGGAGTTGTTCTCCCACAAGAACCACTCGGCTGATCCTTCTTCAATATGCCCTTCACCAACATGCAGTGTTTCCTTGATTGAATTAGCTCTCACACCAATATTTGCGTCTAGAGCCTTTGCATTGAGGGCTATCTGAAAACGGCTGTGGCGCTGAAGTTGCCTGTGAATGTGGAGTTGGTGGCATGTGAAACCCGCATGTGGAGCATTCGTTTGTGTGGGATGCTCTACCAGGTTCATTCCTAGATAATGCACTCAAAGGGCACTAAGCATAGAGTGTGAAAACTGAGTTTCCTTGAGAGCTGCTTGGAAGCCTGATGGTGTGTGAAGTTAGTGAGCCAAATGGAGTTGTTCTCCCACAAGAACCACTCGGCTGATCCTTCTTCAATATGCCCTTCACCAACATGCAGTGTTTCCTTGATTGAATTAGCTCTCACACCAATATTTGCGTCTAGAGCCTTTGCATTGAGGGCTATCTGAAAACGGCTGAGGCGCTGAAGTTGCCTGTGAATGTGGAGTTGGTGGCATGTGAAACCCGCATGTGGAGCATTCGTTTGTGTGGGATGCTCTACCAGGTTCATTCCTAGATAATGCACTCAAAGGGCACTCAGCATAGAGTGTGAAAACTGAGTTTCCTTGAGAGCTGCTTGGAAGCCTGATGGTGTGTGAAGTTAGTGAGCCAAATGGAGTTGTTCTCCCACAAGAACCACTCGGCTGATCCTTCTTCAATATGCCCTTCACCAACATGCAGTGTTTCCTTGATTGAATTAGCTCTCACACCAATATTTGCGTCTAGAGCCTTTGCATTGAGGGCTATCTGAAAATGGCTGTGGCGCTGAAGTTGCCTGTGAATGTGGAGTTGGTGGCATGTGAAACCCGCATGTGGAGCATTCGTTTGTGTGGGATGCTCTACCAGGTTCATTCCTAGATAATGCACTCAAAGGGCACTAAGCATAGAGTGTGAAAACTGAGTTTCCTTGAGAGCTTCTTGGAAGCCTGATGGTGTGTGAAGTTAGTGAGCCAAATGGAGTTGTTCTCCCACAAGAACCACTCGGCTGATCCTTCTTCAATATGCCCTTCACCAACATGCAGTGTTTCCTTGATTGAATTAGCTCTCACACCAATATTTGCGTCTAGAGCCTTTGCATTGAGGGCTATCTGAAAACGGCTGTGGCGCTGAAGTTGCCTGTGAATGTGGAGTTGGTGGCATGTGAAACCCGCATGTGGAGCATTCGTTTGTGTGGGATGCTCTACCAGGTTCATTCCTAGATAATGCACTCAAAGGGCACTAAACATAGAGTGTGAAAACTGAGTTTCCTTGAGAGCTGCTTGGAAGCCTGATGGTGTGTGAAGTTAGTGAGCCAAATGGAGTTGTTCTCCCACAAGAACCACTCGGCTGATCCTTCTTCAATATGCCCTTCACCAACATGCAGTGTTTCCTTGATTGAATTAGCTCTTACACCAATATTTGCGTCTAGAGCCTTTGCATTGAGGGCTATCTGAAAACGGCTGTGGCGCTGAAGTTGCCTGTGAATGTGGAGTTGGTGGCATGTGAAACCCGCATGTGGAGCATTCGTTTGTGTGGGATGCTCTACCAGGTTCATTCCTAGATAATGCACTCAAAGGGCACTAAACATAGAGTGTGAAAACTGAGTTTCCTTGAGAGCTGCTTGGAAGCCTGATGGTGTGTGAAGTTAGTGAGCCAAATGGAGTTGTTCTCCCACAAGAACCACTCGGCTGATCCTTCTTCAATATGCCCTTCACCAACATGCAGTGTTTCCTTGATTGAATTAGCTCTCACACCAATATTTGCGTCTAGAGCCTTTGCATTGAGGGCTATCTGAAAACGGCTGTGGCGCTGAAGTTGCCTGTGAATGTGGAGTTGGTGGCATGTGAAACCCGCATGTGGAGCATTCGTTTGTGTCGGATGCTCTACCAGGTTCATTCCTAGATAATGCACTCAAAGGGCACTAAGCATAGAGTGTGAAAACTGAGTTTCCTTGAGAGCTGCTTGGAAGCCTGATGGTGTGTGAAGTTAGTGAGCCAAATGGAGTTGTTCTCCCACAAGAACCACTCGGCTGATCTTTCTTCAATATGCCCTTCACCAACATGCAGTGTTTCCTTGATTGAATTAGCTCTCACACCAATATTTGCGTCCAGAGCCTTTGCATTGAGGGCTATCTGAAAACGGCTGTGGCGCTGAAGTTGCCTGTGAATGTGGAGTTGGTGGCATGTGAAACCCGCATGTGGAGCATTCGTTTGTGTGTAATGCTCTACCAGGTTCACTCCTAGATAATGCACTCAAAGGGCACTAAACATAGAGTGTGAAAACTGAGTTTCCTTGAGAGCTGCTTGGAAGCCTGATGGTGTGTGAAGTTAGTGAGCCAAATGGAGTTGTTCTCCCACAAGAACCACTCGGCTGATCCTTCTTCAATATGCCCTTCACCAACATGCAGTGTTTCCTTGATTGAATTAGCTCTCACACCAATATTTGCGTCTAGAGCCTTTGCATTGAGGGCTATCTGAAAACGGCTGTGGCGCTGAAGTTGCCTGTGAATGTGGAGTTGGTGGCATGTGAAACCCGCATGTGGAGCATTCGTTTGTGTGGGATGCTCTACCAGGTTCATTCCTAGATAATGCACTCAAAGGGCACTAAGCATAGGGTGTGAAAACTGAGTTTCCTTGAGAGCTGCTTGGAAGCCTGATGGTGTGTGAAGTTAGTGAGCCAAATGGAGTTGTTCTCCCACAAGAACCACTCGGCTGATCCTTCTTCAATATGCCCTTCACCAACATGCAGTGTTTCCTTGATTGAATTAGCTCTCACACCAATATTTGCGTCTAGAGCCTTTGCATTGAGGGCTATCTGAAAACGGCTGTGGCGCTGAAGTTGCCTGTGAATGTGGAGTTGGTGGCATGTGAAACCCGCATGTGGAGCATTCGTTTGTGTGGGATGCTCTACCAGGTTCATTCCTAGATAATGCACTCAAAGGGCACTAAGCATAGAGTGTGAAAACTGAGTTTCCTTGAGAGCTGCTTGGAAGCCTGATGGTGTGTGAAGTTAGTGAGCCAAATGGAGTTGTTCTCCCACAAGAACCACTCGGCTGATCCTTCTTCAATATGCCCTTCACCAACATGCAGTGTTTCCTTGATTGAATTAGCTCTCACACCAATATTTGCGTCTAGAGCCTTTGCATTGAGGGCTATCTGAAAACGGCTGAGGCGCTGAAGTTGCCTGTGAATGTGGAGTTGGTGGCATGTGAAACCCGCATGTGGAGCATTCGTTTGTGTGGGATGCTCTACCAGGTTCATTCCTAGATAATGCACTCAAAGGGCACTAAGCATAGAGTGTGAAAACTGAGTTTCCTTGAGAGCTGCTTGGAAGCCTGATGGTGTGTGAAGTTAGTGAGCCAAATGGAGTTGTTCTCCCACAAGAACCACTCGGCTGATCCTTCTTCAATATGCCCTTCACCAACATGCAGTGTTTCCTTGATTGAATTAGCTCTCACACCAATATTTGCGTCTAGAGCCTTTGCATTGAGGGCTATCTGAAAATGGCTGTGGCGCTGAAGTTGCCTGTGAATGTGGAGTTGGTGGCATGTGAAACCCGCATGTGGAGCATTCGTTTGTGTGGGATGCTCTACCAGGTTCATTCCTAGATAATGCACTCAAAGGGCACTAAGCATAGAGTGTGAAAACTGAGTTTCCTTGAGAGCTTCTTGGAAGCCTGATGGTGTGTGAAGTTAGTGAGCCAAATGGAGTTGTTCTCCCACAAGAACCACTCGGCTGATCCTTCTTCAATATGCCCTTCACCAACATGCAGTGTTTCCTTGATTGAATTAGCTCTCACACCAATATTTGCGTCTAGAGCCTTTGCATTGAGGGCTATCTGAAAACGGCTGTGGCGCTGAAGTTGCCTGTGAATGTGGAGTTGGTGGCATGTGAAACCCGCATGTGGAGCATTCGTTTGTGTGGGATGCTCTACCAGGTTCATTCCTAGATAATGCACTCAAAGGGCACTAAACATAGAGTGTGAAAACTGAGTTTCCTTGAGAGCTGCTTGGAAGCCTGATGGTGTGTGAAGTTAGTGAGCCAAATGGAGTTGTTCTCCCACAAGAACCACTCGGCTGATCCTTCTTCAATATGCCCTTCACCAACATGCAGTGTTTCCTTGATTGAATTAGCTCTTACACCAATATTTGCGTCTAGAGCCTTTGCATTGAGGGCTATCTGAAAACGGCTGTGGCGCTGAAGTTGCCTGTGAATGTGGAGTTGGTGGCATGTGAAACCCGCATGTGGAGCATTCGTTTGTGTGGGATGCTCTACCAGGTTCATTCCTAGATAATGCACTCAAAGGGCACTAAACATAGAGTGTGAAAACTGAGTTTCCTTGAGAGCTGCTTGGAAGCCTGATGGTGTGTGAAGTTAGTGAGCCAAATGGTTTGTTCTCCCAACAAGGAACCACTCGGCTGATCTTCTTCAATATGCCCTTCTCCAACATGCAGTGTTTCCTTGATTGAATTAGCTCTCACACAATATTTGCGTCTAGAGCCTTTGCATTGAGGGGCTATCTGAAAACGGCTGTGGCGCTGAAGTTGCCTGTGAATGTGGAGTTGGTGGCATGTGAAACCCGCATGTGGAGCATTCGTGTGTGTCGGATGCTCTACCAGGTTCATTCCTAGATAATGCACTCAAAGGGCACTAAGCATAGAGTGTGAAAACTGAGTTTCCTTGAGAGCTGCTTGGAAGCCTGATGGTGTGTGAAGTTAGTGAGCCAAATGGAGTTGTTCTCTCACAAGAACCACTCGGCTGATCTTTCTTCAATATGCCCTTCACCAACATGCAGTGTTTCCTTGATTGAATTAGCTCTCACACCAATATTTGCGTCCAGAGCCTTTGCATTGAGGGCTATCTGAAAACGGCTGTGGCGCTGAAGTTGCCTGTGAATGTGGAGTTGGTGGCATGTGAAACCCGCATGTGGAGCATTCGTTTGTGTGTAATGCTCTACCAGGTTCACTCCTAGATAATGCACTCAAAGGGCACTAAACATAGAGTGTGAAAACTGAGTTTCCCTGAGAGCTGCTTGGAAGCCTGATGGTGTGTGAAGTTAGTGAGCCAAATGGAGTTGTTCTCCCACAAGAACCACTCGGCTGATCCTTCTTCAATATGCCCTTCACCAACATGCAGTGTTTCCTTGATTGAATTAGCTCTCACACCAATATTTGCGTCTAGAGCCTTTGCATTGAGGGCTATCTGAAAACGGCTGTGGCGCTGAAGTTGCCTGTGAATGTGGAGTTGGTGGCATGTGAAACCCGCATGTGGAGCATTCGTTTGTGTGGGATGCTCTACCAGGTTCATTCCTAGATAATGCACTCAAAGGGCACTAAGCATAGAGTGTGAAAACTGAGTTTCCTTGAGAGCTGCTTGGAAGCCTGATGGTGTGTGAAGTTAGTGAGCCAAATGGAGTTGTTCTCCCACAAGAACCACTCGGCTGATCCTTCTTCAATATGCCCTTCACCAACATGCAGTGTTTCCTTGATTGAATTAGCTCTCACACCAATATTTGCGTCTAGAGCCTTTGCATTGAGGGCTATCTGAAAACGGCTGTGGCGCTGAAGTTGCCTGTGAATGTGGAGTTGGTGGCATGTGAAACCCGCATGTGGAGCATTCGTTTGTGTGGGATGCTCTAACAGGTTCATTCCTAGATAATGCACTCAAAGGGCACTAAACATAGAGTGTGAAAACTGAGTTTCCTTGAGAGCTGCTTGGAAGCCTGATGGTGTGTGAAGTTAGTGAGCCAAATGGAGTTGTTCTCCCACAAGAACCACTCGGCTGATCCTTCTTCAATATGCCCTTCACCAACATGCAGTGTTTCCTTGATTGAATTAGCTCTCACACCAATATTTGCGTCTAGAGCCTTTGCATTGAGGGCTATCTGAAAATGGCTGTGGCGCTGAAGTTGCCTGTGAATGTGGAGTTGGTGGCATGTGAAACCCGCATGTGGAGCATTCGTTTGTGTGGGATGCTCTACCAGGTTCATTCCTAGATAATGCACTCAAAGGGCACTAAGCATAGAGTGTGAAAACTGAGTTTCCTTGAGAGCTGCTTGGAAGCCTGATGGTGTGTGAAGTTAGTGAGCCAAATGGAGTTGTTCTCCCACAAGAACCACTCGGCTGATCCTTCTTCAATATGCCCTTCACCAACATGCAGTGTTTCCTTGATTGAATTAGCTCTCACACCAATATTTGCGTCTAGAGCCTTTGCATTGAGGGCTATCTGAAAACGGCTGTGGCGCTGAAGTTGCCTGTGAATGTGGAGTTGGTGGCATGTGAAACCCGCATGTGGAGCATTCGTTTGTGTGGGATGCTCTACCAGGTTCATTCCTAGATAATGCACTCAAAGGGCACTAAGCATAGAGTGTGAAAACTGAGTTTCCTTGAGAGCTGCTTGGAAGCCTGATGGTGTGTGAAGTTAGTGAGCCAAATGGAGTTGTTCTCCCACAAGAACCACTCGGCTGATCTTTCTTCAATATGCCCTTCACCAACATGCAGTGTTTCCTTGATTGAATTAGCTCTCACACCAATATTTGCGTCCAGAGCCTTTGCATTGAGGGCTATATGAAAACGGCTGTGGCGCTGAAGTTGCCTGTGAATGTGGAGTTGGTGGCATGTGAAACCCGCATGTGGAGCATTCGTTTGTGTGTAATGCTCTACCAGGTTCACTCCTAGATAATGCACTCAAAGGGCACTAAACATAGAGTGTGAAAACTGAGTTTCCTTGAGAGCTGCTTGGAAGCCTGATGGTGTGTGAAGTTAGTGAGCCAAATGGAGTTGTTCTCCCACAAGAACCACTCGGCTGATCCTTCTTCAATATGCCCTTCACCAACATGCAGTGTTTCCTTGATTGAATTAGCTCTCACACCAATATTTGCGTCTAGAGCCTTTGCATTGAGGGCTATCTGAAAACGGCTGTGGCGCTGAAGTTGCCTGTGAATGTGGAGTTGGTGGCATGTGAAACCCGCATGTGGAGCATTCGTTTGTGTGGGATGCTCTAACAGGTTCATTCCTAGATAATGCACTCAAAGGGCACTAAACATAGAGTGTGAAAACTGAGTTTCCTTGAGAGCTGCTTGGAAGCCTGATGGTGTGTGAAGTTAGTGAGCCAAATGGAGTTGTTCTCCCACAAGAACCACTCGGCTGATCCTTCTTCAATATGCCCTTCACCAACATGCAGTGTTTCCTTGATTGAATTAGCTCTCACACCAATATTTGCGTCTAGAGCCTTTGCATTGAGGGCTATCTGAAAACGGCTGTGGCGCTGAAGTTGCCTGTGAATGTGGAGTTGGTGGCATGTGAAACCCGCATGTGGAGCATTCGTTTGTGTGGGATGCTCTACCAGGTTCATTCCTAGATAATGCACTCAAAGGGCACTAAGCATAGAGTGTGAAAACTGAGTTTCCTTGAGAGCTTGCTTGGAAGCCTGATGGTGTGTGAAGTTAGTGAGCCAAATGGAGTTGTTCTCCCCACAAGAACCACTCGGCTGATCCTTCTTCAATATGCCCTTCACCAACATGCAGTGTTTCCTTGATTGAATTAGCTCTCACACCAATATTTGTGTCTAGAGCCTTTGCATCGAGGGCTATCTGAAAACGGCTGTGGCGCTGAAGTTGCCTGTGAATGTGGAGTTGGTGGCATGTGAAACCCGCATGTGGAGCATTCGTTTGTGTAGGATGCTCTACCAGGTTCATTCCTAGATAATGCACTCAAAGGGCACTAAACATAGAGTGTGAAAACTGAGTTTCCTTGAGAGCTGCTTGGAAGCCTGATGGTGTGTTAAGTTAGTGAGCCAAATGGAGTTGTTCTCCCACAAGAACCACTCGGCTGATCTTTCTTCAATATGCCCTTCACCAACATGCAGTGTTTCCTTGATTGAATTAGTTCTCACACCAATATTTGCGTCTAGAGCCTTTGCATTGAGGGCTATCTGAAAATGGCTGTGGCGCTGAAGTTGCCTGTGAATGTGGAGTTGGTGGCATGTGAAACCCGCATGTGGAGCATTCGTTTGTGTGTAATGCTCTACCAGGTTCATTCCTAGATAATGCACTCAAAGGGCACTAAACATAGAGTGTGAAAACTGAGTTTCCTTGAGAGCTGCTTGGAAGCCTGATGGTGTGTGAAGTTAGTGAGCCAAATGGAGTTGTTCTCCCACAAGAACCAATCGGCTGATCCTTCTTCAATATGCCCTTCACCAACATGCAGTGTTTCCTTGATTGAATTAGCTCTCACACCAATATTTGCGTCTAGAGCCTTTGCATTGAGGGCTATCTGAAAACGGCTGTGGCGCTGAAGTTGCCTGTGAATGTGGAGTTGGTGGCATGTGAAACCCGCATGTGGAGCATTCGTTTGTGTGGGATGCTCTACCAGGTTCATTCCTAGATAATGCACTCAAAGGGCACTAAGCATAGAGTGTGAAAACTGAGTTTCCTTGAGAGCTGCTTGGAAGCCTGATGGTGTGTGAAGTTAGTGAGCCAAATGGAGTTGTTCTCCCACAAGAACCACTCGGCTGATCTTTCTTCAATATGCCCTTCACCAACATGCAGTGTTTCCTTGATTGAATTAGCTCTCACACCAATATTTGCGTCTAGAGCCTTTGCATTGAGGGCTATCTGAAAACGGCTGTGGCGCTGAAGTTGCCTGTGAATGTGGAGTTGGTGGCATGTGAAACCCGCATGTGGAGCATTCGTTTGTGTGGGATGCTCTACCAGGTTCATTCCTAGATAATGCACTCAAAGGGCACTAAACATAGAGTGTGAAAACTGAGTTTCCTTGAGAGCTGCTTGGAAGCCTGATGGTGTGTGAAGTTAGTGAGCCAAATGGAGTTGTTCTCCCACAAGAACCACTCGGCTGATCCTTCTTCAATATGCCCTTCACCAACATGCAGTGTTTCCTTGATTGAATTAGCTCTCACACCAATATTTGCGTCTAGAGCCTTTGCATTGAGGGCTATCTGAAAACGGCTGTGGCGCTGAAGTTGCCTGTGAATGTGGAGTTGGTGGCATGTGAAACCCGAATGCGGAGCATTCGTTTGTGTGGGATGCTCTACCAGGTTCATTCCTAGATAATGCACTCAAAGGGCACTAAGCATAGAGTGAAAACTGAGTTTCCTTGAGAGCTGCTTGGAAGCCTGATGGTGTGTGAAGTTAGTGAGCCAAATGGAGTTGTTCTCCCACAAGAACCACTCGGCTGATCCTTCTTCAATATGCCCTTCACCAACATGCAGTGTTTCCTTGATTGAATTAGCTCTCACACCAATATTTGCGTCTAGAGCCTTTGCATTGAGGGCTATCTGAAAACGGCTGTGGCGCTGAAGTTGCCTGTGAATGTGGAGTTGGTGGCATGTGAAACCCGCATGTGGAGCATTCGTATGTGTGTAATGCTCTACCAGGTTCACTCCTAGATAATGCACTCAAAGGGCACTAAACATAGAGTGTGAAAACTGAGTTTCCTTGAGAGCTGCTTGGAAGCCTGATGGTGTGTGAAGTTAGTGAGCCAAATGGAGTTGTTCTCCCACAAGAACCACTCGGCTGATCCTTCTTCAATATGCCCTTCACCAACATGCAGTGTTTCCTTGATTGAATTAGCTCTCACACCAATATTTGCGTCTAGAGCCTTTGCATTGAGGGCTATCTGAAAACGGCTGTGGCGCTGAAGTTGCCTGTGAATGTGGAGTTGGTGGCATGTGAAACCCGCATGTGGAGCATTCGTTTGTGTGGGATGCTCTACCAGGTTCATTCCTAGATAATGCACTCAAAGGGCACTAAACATAGAGTGTGAAAACTGAGTTTCCTTGAGAGCTGCTTGGAAGCCTGATGGTGTGTGAAGTTAGGGAGCCAAATGGAGTTGTTCTCCCACAAGAACCACTCGGCTGATCCTTCTTCAATATGCCCTTCACCAACATGCAGTGTTTCCTTGATTGAATTAGCTCTCACACCAATATTTGCGTCTAGAGCCTTTGCATTGAGGGCTATCTGAAAACGGCTGTGGCGCTGAAGTTGCCTGTGAATGTGGAGTTGGTGGCATGTGAAACCCGCATGTGGAGCATTCGTTTGTGTGGGATGCTCTACCAGGTTCATTCCTAGATAATGCACTCAAAGGGCACTAAACATAGAGTGTGAAAACTGAGTTTCCTTGAGAGCTGCTTGGAAGCCTGATGGTGTGTGAAGTTAGTGAGCCAAATGGAGTTGTTCTCCCACAAGAACCACTCGGCTGATCCTTCTTCAATATGCCCTTCACCAACATGCAGTGTTTCCTTGATTGAATTAGCTCTCACACCAATATTTGCGTCTAGAGCCTTTGCATTGAGGGCTATCTGAAAACGGCTGTGGCGCTGAAGTTGCCTGTGAATGTGGAGTTGGTGGCATGTGAAACCCGCATGTGGAGCATTCGTTTGTGTGGGATGCTCTACCAGGTTCATTCCTAGATAATGCACTCAAAGGGCACTAAGCATAGAGTGTGAAAACTGAGTTTCCTTGAGAGCTGCTTGGAAGCCTGATGGTGTGTGAAGTTAGTGAGCCAAATGGAGTTGTTCTCCCACAAGAACCACTCGGCTGATCCTTCTTCAATATGCCCTTCACCAACATGCAGTGTTTCCTTGATTGAATTAGCTCTCACACCAATATTTGCGTCTAGAGCCTTTGCATTGAGGGCTATCTGAAAACGGCTGTGGCGCTGAAGTTGCCTGTGAATGTGGAGTTGGTGGCATGTGAAACCCGCATGTGGAGCATTCGTTTGTGTGTAATGCTCTACCAGGTTCACTCCTAGATAATGCACTCAAAGGGCACTAAACATAGAGTGTGAAAACTGAGTTTCCTTGAGAGCTGCTTGGAAGCCTGATGGTGTGTGAAGTTAGTGAGCCAAATGGAGTTGTTCTCCCACAAGAACCACTCGGCTGATCCTTCTACAATATGCCCTTCACCAACATGCAGTGTTTCCTTGATTGAATTAGCTCTCACACCAATATTTGCGTCTAGAGCCTTTGCATTGAGGGCTATCTGAAAACGGCTGTGGCGCTGAAGTTGCCTGTGAATGTGGAGTTGGTGGCATGTGAAACCCGAATGTGGAGCATTCGTTTGTGTGGGATGCTCTACCAGGTTCATTCCTAGATAATGCACTCAAAGGGCACTAAGCATAGAGTGAAAACTGAGTTTCCTTGAGAGCTGCTTGGAAGCCTGATGGTGTGTGAAGTTAGTGAGCCAAATGGAGTTGTTCTCCCACAAGAACCACTGGGCTGATCTTTCTTCAATATGCCCTTCACCAACATGCAGTGTTTCCTTGATTGAATTAGCTCTCACACCAATATTTGCGTCCAGAGCCTTTGCATTGAGGGCTATCTGAAAACGGCTGTGGCGCTGAAGTTGCCTGTGAATGTGGAGTTGGTGGCATGTGAAACCCGCATGTGGAGCATTCGTTTGTGTGTAATGCTCTACCAGGTTCACTCCTAGATAATGCACTCAAAGGGCACTAAACATAGAGTGTGAAAACTGAGTTTCCTTGAGAGCTGCTTGGAAGCCTGATGGTGTGTGAAGTTAGTGAGCCAAATGGAGTTGTTCTCCCACAAGAACCACTCGGCTGATCCTTCTTCAATATGCCCTTCACCAACATGCAGTGTTTCCTTCATTGAATTAGCTCTCACACCAATATTTGCGTCTAGAGCCTTTGCATTGAGGGCTATCTGAAAACGGCTGTGGCGCTGAAGTTGCCTGTGAATGTGGAGTTGGTGGCATGTGAAACCCGAATGTGGAGCATTCGTTTGTGTGGGATGCTCTACCAGGTTCATTCCTAGATAATGCACTCAAAGGGCACTAAACATAGAGTGAAAACTGAGTTTCCTTGAGAGCTGCTTGGAAGCCTGATGGTGTGTGAAGTTAGTGAGCCAAATGGAGTTGTTCTCCCACAAGAACCACTCGGCTGATCCTTCTTCAATATGCCCTTCACCAACATGCAGTGTTTCCTTGATTGAATTAGCTCTCACACCAATATTTGCGTCTAGAGCCTTTGCATTGAGGGCTATCTGAAAACGGCTGTGGCGCTGAAGTTGCCTGTGAATGTGGAGTTGGTGGCATGTGAAACCCGCATGTGGAGCATTCGTTTGTGTGTAATGCTCTACCAGGTTCACTCCTAGATAATGCACTCAAAGGGCACTAAACATAGAGTGTGAAAACTGAGTTTCCTTGAGAGCTGCTTGGAAGCCTGATGGTGTGTGAAGTTAGTGAGCCAAATGGAGTTGTTCTCCCACAAGAACCACTCGGCTGATCCTTCTTCAATATGCCCTTCACCAACATGCAGTGTTTCCTTGATTGAATTAGCTCTCACACCAATATTTGAGTCTAGAGCCTTTGCATTGAGGGCTATCTGAAAACGGCTGTGGCGCTGAAGTTGCCTGTGAATGTGGAGTTGGTGGCATGTGAAACCCGCATGTGGAGCATTCGTTTGTGTGGGATGCTCTACCAGGTTCATTCCTAGATAATGCACTCAAAGGGCACTAAACATAGAGTGTGAAAACTGAGTTTCCTTGAGAGCTGCTTGGAAGCCTGATGGTGTGTGAAGTTAGTGAGCCAAATGGAGTTGTTCTCCCACAAGAACCACTCGGCTGATCCTTCTTCAATATGCCCTTCACCAACATGCAGTGTTTCCTTGATTGAATTAGCTCTCACACCAATATTTGCGTCTAGAGCCTTTGCATTGAGGGCTATCTGAAAACGGCTGTGGCGCTGAAGTTGCCTGTGAATGTGGAGTTGGTGGCATGTGAAACCCGCATGTGGAGCATTCGTTTGTGTGTAATGCTCTACCAGGTTCATTCCTAGATAATGCACTCAAAGGGCACTAAGCATAGAGTGAAAACTGAGTTTCCTTGAGAGCTGCTTGGAAGCCTGATGGTGTGTGAAGTTAGTGAGCCAAATGGAGTTGTTCTCCCACAAGAACCACTCGGCTGATCCTTCTTCAATATGCCCTTCACCAGCATGCAGTGTTTCCTTGATTGAATTAGCTCTCACACCAATATTTGCGTCTAGAGCCTTTGCATTGAGGGCTATCTGAAAACGGCTGTGGCGCTGAAGTTGCCTGTGAATGTGGAGTTGGTGGCATGTGAAACCCGCATGTGGAGCATTCGTTTGTGTGTAATGCTCTACCAGGTTCACTCCTAGATAATGCACTCAAAGGGCACTAAACATAGAGTGTGAAAACTGAGTTTCCTTGAGAGCTGCTTGGAAGCCTGATGGTGTGTGAAGTTAGTGAGCCAAATGGAGTTGTTCTCCCACAAGAACCACTCGGCTGATCCTTCTTCAATATGCCCTTCACCAACATGCAGTGTTTCCTTGATTGAATTAGCTCTCACACCAATATTTGCGTCTAGAGCCTTTGCATTGAGGGCTATCTGAAAACGGCTGTGGCGCTGAAGTTGCCTGTGAATGTGGAGTTGGTGGCATGTGAAACCCGCATGTGGAGCATTCGTTTGTGTGGGATGCTCTAACAGGTTCATTCCTAGATAATGCACTCAAAGGGCACTAAACATAGAGTGTGAAAACTGAGTTTCCTTGAGAGCTGCTTGGAAGCCTGATGGTGTGTGAAGTTAGTGAGCCAAATGGAGTTGTTCTCCCACAAGAACCACTCGGCTGATCTTTCTTCAATATGCCCTTCACCAACATGCAGTGTTTCCTTGATTGAATTAGCTCTCACACCAATATTTGCGTCCAGAGCCTTTGCATTGAGGGCTATCTGAAAACGGCTGTGGCGCTGAAGTTGCCTGTGAATGTGGAGTTGGTGGCATGTGAAACCCGCATGTGGAGCATTCGTTTGTGTGTAATGCTCTACCAGGTTCACTCCTAGATAATGCACTCAAAGGGCACTAAACATAGAGTGTGAAAACTGAGTTTCCTTGAGAGCTGCTTGGAAGCCTGATGGTGTGTGAAGTTAGTGAGCCAAATGGAGTTGTTCTCCCACAAGAACCACTCGGCTGATCCTTCTTCAATATGCCCTTCACCAACATGCAGTGTTTCCTTGATTGAATTAGCTCTCACACCAATATTTGCGTCTAGAGCCTTTGCATTGAGGGTTATCTGAAAACGGCTGTGGCGCTGAAGTTGCCTGTGAATGTGGAGTTGGTGGCATGTGAAACCCGCATGTGGAGCATTCGTTTGTGTGGGATGCTCTACCAGGTTCATTCCTAGATAATGCACTCAAAGGGCACTAAACATAGAGTGTGAAAACTGAGTTTCCTTGAGAGCTGCTTGGAAGCCTGATGGTGTGTGAAGTTAGTGAGCCAAATGGAGTTGTTCTCCCACAAGAACCACTCGGCTGATCCTTCTTCAATATGCCCTTCACCAACATGCAGTGTTTCCTTGATTGAATTAGCTCTCACACCAATATTTGCGTCTAGAGCCTTTGCATTGAGGGCTATCTGAAAACGGCTGTGGCGCTGAAGTTGCCTGTGAATGTGGAGTTGGTGGCATGTGAAACCCGCATGTGGAGCATTCGTTTGTGTGGGATGCTCTACCAGGTTCATTTCAGTCCTACCCATACAAAGGGCACTAAGCATAGAGTGTGAAAACTGAGTTTCGTTGAGAGCTGCTTGGAAGCCTGATGGTGTGTGAAGTTAGTTAGCCAAATGGAGTTGTTCTCCCACAAGAACCACTTGGCTGATCCTTCTTCAATATGCCCTTCACCAACATGCAATGTTTCCTTGATTGAATTAGCTCTCACACCAATATTTGCGTCTAGAGCCTTTGCATTGAGGGCTATCTGAAAACGGCTGTGGCGCTGAAGTTGCCTGTGAATGTGGAGTTGGTGGCATGTGAAACCCGCATGTGGAGCATTCGTTTGTGTGGGATGCTCTACCAGGTTCATTCCTAGATAATGCACTCAAAGGGCACTAAACATAGAGTGTGAAAACTGAGTTTCCTTGAGAGCTGCTTGGAAGCCTGATGGTGTGTGAAGTTAGTGAGCCAAATGGAGTTGTTCTCCCACAAGAACCACTCGGCCGATCCTTCTTCAATATGCCCTTCACCAACAGGCAGTGTTTCCTTGATTGAATTAGCTCTCACACCAATATTTGCGTCTAGAGCCTTTGCATTGAGGGCTATCTGAAAACGGCTGTGGCGCTGAAGTTGCCTGTGAATGTGGAGTTGGTGGCATGTGAAACCCGCATGTGGAGAATTCGTTTGTGTGGGATGCTGACCAAGCTTCATTTCCGTCCTAGCCATACAAAGGGCACTAAGCATAGAGTGTGAAAACTGAGTTTCCTTGAGAGCTGTTTGGAAGCCTGATGGTGTGTGAAGTTAGTGAGCCAAATGGAGTTGTTCTCCCACAAGAACCACTCGGCTGATCCTTCTTCAATATGCCCTTCACCAACATGCAGTGTTTCCTTGATTGAATTAGCTCTCACACCAATATTTGCGTCTAGAGCCTTTGCATTGAGGGGCATCTGAAAACGGCTGTGGCACTGAAGTTGCCTGTGAATGTGGAGTTGGTGGCATGTGAAACCCGCATGTGGAGCATTCGTTTGTGTGGGATGCTCTACCAGGTTCATTCCTAGATAATGCACTCAAAGGGCACTAAACATAGAGTGTGAAAACTGAGTTTCCTTGAGAGCTGCTTGGAAGCCTGATGGTGTGTGAAGTTAGTGAGCCAAATGGAGTTGTTCTCCCACAAGAACCACTCGGCTGATCCTTCTTCAATATACCCTTCACCAACATGCAGTGTTTCCTTGATTGAATTAGCTCTCACACCAATATTTGCGTCTAGAGCCTTTGCATTGAGGGGCATCTGAAAACGGCTGTGGCGCTGAAGTTGCCTGTGAATGTGGAGTTGGTGGCATGTGAAACCCGCATGTGGAGCATTCGTTTCTGTGGGATGCTCTACCAGGTTCATTCCTAGATAATGCACTCAAAGGGCACTAAGCATAGAGTGTGAAAACTGAGTTTCCTTGAGAGCTGCTTGGAAGCCTGATGGTGTGTGAAGTTAGTGAGCCAAATGGAGTTGTTCTCCCACAAGAATCACTCGGCTGATCCTTCTTCAATATGCCCTTCACCAACAGGCAGTGTTTCCTTGATTGAATTAGCTCTCACACCAATATTTGCGTCTAGAGCCTTTGCATTGAGGGGCATCTGAAAACGGCTGTGGCGCTGAAGTTGCCTGTGAATGTGGAGTTGGTGGCATGTGAAACCCGCATGTGGAGCATTCGTTTGTGTGGGATGCTCTACCAGGTTCATTACTAGATAATGCACTCAAAGGGCACTAAACATAGAGTGTGAAAACTGAGTTTCCTTGAGAGCTGCTTGGAAGCCTGATGGTGTGTGAAGTTAGTGAGCCAAATGGAGTTGTTCTCCCACAAGAACCACTCGGCTGATCCTTCTTCAATATGCCCTTCACCAACAGGCAGTGTTTCCTTGATTGAATTAGCTCTCACACCAATATTTGCGTCTAGAGCCTTTGCATTGAGGGCTATCTGAAAACGGCTGTGGCGCTGAAGTTGCCTGTGAATGTGGAGTTGGTGGCATGTGAAACCCGCATGTGGAGCATTCGTTTGTGTGGGATGCTCTACCAGGTTCATTTCAGTCCTACCCATACAAAGGGCACTAAGCATAGAGTGTGAAAACTGAGTTTCGTTGAGAGCTGCTTGGAAGCCTGATGGTGTGTGAAGTTAGTTAGCCAAATGGAGTTGTTCTCCCACAAGAACCACTTGGCTGATCCTTCTTCAATATGCCCTTCACCAACATGCAATGTTTCCTTGATTGAATTAGCTCTCACACCAATATTTGCGTCTAGAGCCTTTGCATTGAGGGCTATCTGAAAACGGCTGTGGCGCTGAAGTTGCCTGTGAATGTGGAGTTGGTGGCATGTGAAACCCGCATGTGGAGCATTCGTTTGTGTGGGATGCTCTACCAGGTTCATTCCTAGATAATGCACTCAAAGGGCACAAAACATAGAGTGTGAAAACTGAGTTTCCTTGAGAGCTGCTTGGAAGCCTGATGGTGTGTGAAGTTAGTGAGCCAAATGGAGTTGTTCTCCCACAAGAACCACTCGGCCGATCCTTCTTCAATATGCCCTTCACCAACATGCAGTGTTTCCTTGATTGAATTAGCTCTCACACCAATATTTGCGTCTAGAGCCTTTGCATTGAGGGCTATCTGAAAACGGCTGTGGCGCTGAAGTTGCCTGTGAATGTGGAGTTGGTGGCATGTGAAACCCGCATGTGGAGCATTCGTTTGTGTGGGATGCTCTACCAGGTTCATTTCAGTCCTACCCATACAAAGGGCACTAAGCATAGAGTGTGAAAACTGAGTTTCGTTGAGAGCTGCTTGGAAGCCTGATGGTGTGTGAAGTTAGTTAGCCAAATGGAGTTGTTCTCCCACAAGAACCACTTGGCTGATCCTTCTTCAATATGCCCTTCACCAACATGCAATGTTTCCTTGATTGAATTAGCTCTCACACCAATATTTGCGTCTAGAGCCTTTGCATTGAGGGCTATCTGAAAACGGCTGTGGCGCTGAAGTTGCCTGTGAATGTGGAGTTGGTGGCATGTGAAACCCGCATGTGGAGCATTCGTTTGTGTGGGATGCTCTACCAGGTTCATTCCTAGATAATGCACTCAAAGGGCACTAAACATAGAGTGTGAAAACTGAGTTTCCTTGAGAGCTGCTTGGAAGCCTGATGGTGTGTGAAGTTAGTGAGCCAAATGGAGTTGTTCTCCCACAAGAACCACTCGGCCGATCCTTCTTCAATATGCCCTTCACCAACATGCAGTGTTTCCTTGATTGAATTAGCTCTCACACCAATATTTGCGTCTAGAGCCTTTGCATTGAGGGCTATCTGAAAACGGCTGTGGCGCTGAAGTTGCCTGTGAATGTGGAGTTGGTGGCATGTGAAACCCGCATGTGGAGAATTCGTTTGTGTGGGATGCTGACGAAGCTTCATTTCTGTCCTAGCCATACAAAGGACACTAAGCATAGAGTGTGAAAACTGAGTTTCCTTGAGAGCTGCTTGGAAGCCTGATGGTGTGTGAAGTTAGTGAGCCAAATGGAGTTGTTCTCCCACAAGAACCACTCGGCTGATCCTTCTTCAATATGCCCTTCACCAACATGCAGTGTTTCCTTGATTGAATTAGCTCTCACACCAATATTTGCGTCTAGAGCCTTTGCATTGAGGGCTATCTGCAAACGGCTGTGGCGCTGAAGTTGCCTGTGAATGTGGAGTTGGTGACATGTGAAACCCGCATGTGGAGCATTCGTTTGTGTGGGATGCTCTACCAGGTTCATTCCTAGATAATGCACTCAAAGGGCACTAAGCATAGAGTGTGAAAACTGAGTTTCCTTGAGAGCTGCTTGGAAGCCTGATGGTGTGTGAAGTTAGTGAGCCAAATGGAGTTGTTCTCCCACAAGAACCACTCGGCTGATCCTTCTTCAATATGCCCTTCACCAACATGCAGTGTTTCCTTGATTGAATTAGCTCTCACACCAATATTTGCGTCTAGAGCCTTTGCATTGAGGGGCATCTGAAAACGGCTGTGGCGCTGAAGTTGCCTGTGAATGTGGAGTTGGTGGCATGTGAAACCCGCATGTGGAGCATTCGTTTGTGTGGGATGCTCTACCAGGTTCATTACTAGATAATGCACTCAAAGGGCACTAAGCATAGAGTGTGAAAACTGAGTTTCCTTGAGAGCTGCTTGGAAGCCTGATGGTGTGTGAAGTTATTGAGCCAAATGGAGTTGTTCTCCCACAAGAACCACTCGGCTGATCCTTCTTCAATATGCCCTTCACCAACATGCAGTGTTTCCTTGATTGAATTAGCTCTCACACCAATATTTGCGTCTAGAGCCTTTGCATTGAGGGCTATCTGAAAACGGCTGTGGCGCTGAAGTTGCCTGTGAATGTGGAGTTGGTGGCATGTGAAACCCGCATGTGGAGCATTCGTTTGTGTGGGATGCTCTACCAGGTTCATTCCTATATAATGCACTCAAAGGGCACTAAACATAGAGTGTGAAAACTGAGTTTCCTTGAGAGCTGCTTGGAAGCCTGATGGTGTGTGAAGTTAGTGAGCCAAATGGAGTTGTTCTCCCACAAGAACCACTCGGCTGATCCTTCTTCAATATGCCCTTCACCAACAGGCAGTGTTTCCTTGATTGAATTAGCTCTCACACCAATATTTGCGTCTAGAGCCTTTGCATTGAGGGCTATCTGAAAACGGCTGTGGCGCTGAAGTTGCCTGTGAATGTGGAGTTGTTGGCATGTGAAACCCGCATGTGGAGCATTCGTTTGTGTGGGATGCTGACCAAGATTCATTTCAGTCCTAGGCACACAAAGGGCACTAAGCATAGAGTGTGAAAACTGAGTTTCCTTGAGAGCTGCTTGGAAGCCTGATGGTGTGTGAAGTTAGTGAGCCAAATGGAGTTGTTCTCCCACAAGAACCACTCGGCTGATCCTTCTTCAATATGCCCTTCACCAACATGCAGTGTTTCCTTGATTGAATTAGCTCTCACACCAATATTTGCGTCTAGAGCCTTTGCATTGAGGGCCATCTGAAAACGGCTGTGGCGCTGAAGTTGCCTGTGAATGTGGAGTTGGTGGCATGTGAAACCCGCATGTGGAGCATTCGTTTGTGTGGGATGCTCTACCAGGTTCATTCCTAGATAATGCACTCAAAGGGCACTAAACATAGAGTGTGAAAACTGAGTTTCCTTGAGAGCTGCTTGGAAGCCTGATGGTGTGTGAAGTTAGTGAGCCAAATGGAGTTGTTCTCCCACAAGAACCACTCGGCTGATCCTTCTTCAATATGCCCTTCACCAACATGCAGTGTTTCCTTGATTGAATTAGCTCTCACACCAATATTTGCGTCTAGAGCCTTTGCATTGAGGGCCATCTGAAAACGGCTGTGGCGCTGAAGTTGCCTGTGAATGTGGAGTTGGTGGCATGTGAAACCCGCATGTGGAGCATTCGTTTGTGTGGGATGCTCTACCAGGTTCATTCCTAGATAATGCACTCAAAGGGCACTAAACATAGATTGTGAAAACTGAGTTTCCTTGAGAGCTACTTGGAAGCCTGATGGTGTGTGAAGTTAGTGAGCCAAATGGAGTTGTTCTCCCACAAGAACCACTCGGCTGATCCTTCTTCAATATGCCCTTCACCAACATGCAGTGTTTCCTTGATTGAATTAGCTCTCACACCAATATTTGCGTCTAGAGCCTTTGCATTGAGGGCTATCTGAAAACGGCTGTGGCGCTGAGGTTGCCTGTGAATGTGGAGTTGGTGGCATGTGAAACCCGCATGTGGAGCATTCGTTTGTGTGGGATGCTGACCAAGCTTCATTTCAGTCCTAGGCACACAAAGAGCACTAAGCATAGTGTTTGAAAACTGAGTTTCCTTGAGAGCTGCTTGGAAGCCTGATGGTGTGTGAAGTTAGTGAGCCAAATGGAGTTGTTCTCCCACAAGAACCACTCGGCTGATCCTTCTTCAATATGCCCTTCACCAACATGCAGTGTTTCCTTGATTGAATTAGCTCTCACACCAATATTTGCGTCTAGAGCCTTTGCATTGAGGGCCATCTGAAAACGGCTGTGGCGCTGAAGTTGCCTGTGAATGTGGAGTTGGTGGCATGTGAAACCCGCATGTGGAGCATTCGTTTGTGTGGGATGCTCTACCAGGTTCATTCCTAGATAATGCACTCAAAGGGCACTAAACATAGAGTATGAAAACTGAGTTTCCTTGAGAGCTGCTTGGAAGCCTGATGGTGTGTGAAGTTAGTGAGCCAAATGGAGTTGTTCTCCCACAAGAACCTCTCGGCTGATCCTTCTTCAATATGCCCTTCACCAACATGCAGTGTTTCCTTGATTGAATTAGCTCTCACACCAATATTTGCGTCTAGAGCCTTTGCATTGAGGGCTATCTGAAAACGGCTGTGGCGCTGAGGTTGCCTGTGAATGTGGAGTTGGTGGCATGTGAAACCCGCATGTGGAGCATCCGTTTTTGTGGGATGCTGACCAAGCTTCATTTCAGTCCTAGGCACACAAAGAGCACTAAGCACTGTGTGTGAAAACTGAGTTTCCTTGAGAGCTGCTTGGAAGCCTGATGGTGTGTGAAGTTATTGATCCAAATGGAATTGTTCTCCCACAAGAACCACTCAGCTGATCCTTCTTCAATATGCCCTTCACTAACATGCAGTGTTTCCTTGATTGAATTAGCTCTCACACCAATATTTGCGTCTAGAGCCTTTGCATTGAGGGCTATCTGAAAACGGCTGTGGCGCTGAAGTTGCCTGTGAATGTGGAGTTGGTGGCATGTGAAACCCGCATGTGGAGCATTCGTTTGTGTGGGATGCTCTACCAGGTTCATTCCTAGATAATGCACTCAAAGGGCACTAAACATAGAGTGTTAAAACTGAGTTTCCTTGAGAGCTGCTTGGAAGCCTGATGGTGTGTGAAGTTAGTGAGCCAAATGGAGTTGTTCTCCCACAAGAACCACTCGGCTGATCCTTCTTCAATATGCCCTTCACCAACATGCAGTGTTTCCTTGATTGAATTAGCTCTCACACCAATATTTGCGTCTAGAGCCTTTGCATTGAGGGCTATCTGAAAACGGCTGTGGCGCTGAAGTTGCCTGTGAATGTGGAGTTGGTGGCATGTGAAACCCGCATGTGGAGCATTCGTTTGTGTGGGATGCTCTACCAGGTTCATTCCTAGATAATGCACTCAAAGGGCACTAAGCATAGAGTGTGAAAACTGAGTTTCCTTGAGAGCTGCTTGGAAGCCTGATGGTGTGTGAAGTTATTGATCCAAATGGAATTGTTCTCCCACAAGAACCACTCAGCTGATCCTTCTTCAATATGCCCTTCACCAACATGCAGTGTTTCCTTGATTGAATTAGCTCTCACACCAATATTTGCGTCTAGAGCCTTTGCATTGAGGGGCATCTGAAAACGGCTGTGGCGCTGAAGTTGCCTGTGAATGTGGAGTTGGTGGCATGTGAAACCCGCATGTGGAGCATTCGTTTGTGTGGGATGCTCTACCAGGTTCATTCCTAGATAATGCACTCAAAGGGCACTAAACATAGAGTGTGAAAACTGAGTTTCCTTGAGAACTGCTTGGAAGCCTGATGGTGTGTGAAGTTAGTGAGCCAAATGGAGTTGTTCTCCCACAAGAACCACTCGGCTGATCCTTCTTCAATATGCCCTTCACCAACATGCAGTGTTTCCTTGATTGAATTAGCTCTCACACCAATATTTGCGTCCAGAGCCTTTGCATTGAGGGCTATCTGAAAACGGCTGTGGCGCTGAAGTTGCCTGTGAATGTGGAGTTGGTGGCATGTGAAACCCGCATGTGGAGCATTCGTTTGTGTGGGATGCTCTACCAGGTTCATTCCTAGATAATGCACTCAAAGGGCACTAAACATAGAGTGTGAAAACTGAGTTTCCTTGAGAGCTGCTTGGAAGCCTGATGGTGTGTGAAGTTAGTGAGCCAAATGGAGTTGTTCTCCCACAAGAACCACTCGGCTGATCCTTCTTCAATATGCCCTTCACCAACATGCAGTGTTTCCTTGATTGAATTAGCTCTCACACCAATATTTGCGTCTAGAGCCTTTGCATTGAGGGCTATCTGAAAACGGCTGTGGCGCTGAAGTTGCCTGTGAATGTGGAGTTGGTGGCATGTGAAACCCGCATGTGGAGCATTCGTTTGTGTGGGATGCTCTACCAGGTTCATTTCAATCCTAGCCATACAAAGGGCACTAAGCATAGAGTGTGAAAACTGAGTTTCCTTGAGAGCTGCTTGGAAGCCTGATGGTGTGTGAAGTTAGTGAGCCAAATGGAGTTGTTCTCCCACAAGAACCACTCGGCTGATCCTTCTTCAATATGCCCTTCACCAACATGCAGTGTTTCCTTGATTGAATTAGCTCTCACACCAATATTTGCGTCTAGAGCCTTTGCATTGAGGGCTATCTGAAAACGGCTGTGGCGCTGAAGTTGTCTGTGAATGTGGAGTTGGTGGCATGTGAAACCCGCATGTGGAGCATTCGTTTGTGTGGGATGCTCTACCAGGCTCATTCCTAGATAATGCACTCAAAGGGCACTAAGCATAGAGTGTGAAAACTGAGTTTCCTTGAGAGCTGCTTGGAAGCCTGATGGTGTGTGAAGTTAGTGAGCCAAATGGAGTTGTTCTCCCACAAGAACCACTCGGCTGATCCTTCTTCAATATGCCCTTCACCAACATGCAGTGTTTCCTTGATTGAATTAGCTCTCACACCAATATTTGCGTCTAGAGCCTTTGCATTGAGGGCTATCTGAAAACGGCTGTGGCGCTGAAGTTGTCTGTGAATGTGGAGTTGGTGGCATGTGAAACCCGCATGTGGAGCATTCGTTTGTGTGGGATGCTCTACCAGGTTCATTCCTAGATAATGCACTCAAAGAGCACTAAGCATAGAGTGTGAAAACTGAGTTTCCTTGAGAGCTGCTTGGAAGCCTGATGGTGTGTGAAGTTAGTGAGCCAAATGGAGTTGTTCTCCCACAAGAACCACTCGGCTGATCCTTCTTCAATATGCCCTTCACCAACATGCAGTGTTTCCTTGATTGAATTAGCTCTCACACCAATATTTGCGTCTAGAGCCTTTGCTTTGAGGGCTATCTGAAAACGGCTGTGGCGCTGAAGTTGCCTGTGAATGTGGAGTTGGTGGCATGTGAAACCCGCATGTGGGGCATTCGTTTGTGTGGGATGCTCTACCAGGTTCATTCCTAGATAATGCACTCAAAGGGCACTAAGCATAGAGTGTGAAAACTGAGTTTCCTTGAGAGCTACTTGGAAGCCTGATGGTGTGTGAAGTTAGTGAGCCAAATGGAGTTGTTCTCCCACAAGAACCACTCGGCTGATCCTTCTTCAATATGCCCTTCACCAACATGCAGTGTTTCCTTGATTGAATTAGCTCTCACACCAATATTTGCGTCTAGAGCCTTTGCATTGAGGGCTATCTGAAAACGGCTGTGGCGCTGAAGTTGCCTGTGAATGTGGAGTTGGTGGCATGTGAAACCCGCATGTGGAGCATTCGTTTGTGTGGGATGCTCTACCAGGTTCATTCCTAGATAATGCACTCAAAGGGCACTAAGCATAGAGTGTGAAAACTGAGTTTCCTTGAGAGCTGCTTGGAAGCCTGATGGTGTGTGAAGTTAGTGAGCCAAATGGAGTTGTTCTCCCACAAGAACCACTCGGCTGATCCTTCTTCAATATGCCCTTCACCAACATGCAGTGTTTCCTTGATTGAATTAGCTCTCACACCAATATTTGCGTCGAGAGCCTTTGCATTGAGGGCTATCTGAAAACGGCTGTGGCGCTGAAGTTGCCTGTGAATGTGGAGTTGGTGGCATGTGAAACCCGCATGTGGAGCATCCGTTTGTGTGGGATGCTGACCACGCTTCCTTTCAGTCCTAGGCACACAAAGAGCACTAAGCATAGAGTGTGAAAACTGAGTTTCCTTGAGAGCTGCTTGGAAGCCTGATGGTGTGTGAAGTTAGTGAGCCAAATGGAGTTGTTCTCCCACAAGAACCACTCGGCTGATCCTTCTTCAATATGCCCTTCACCAACATGCAGTGTTTCCTTGATTGAATTAGCTCTCACACCAATATTTGCGTCTAGAGCCTTTGCATTGAGGGCTATCTGAAAACGGCTGTGGCGCTGAAGTTGCCTGTGAATGTGGAGTTGGTGGCATGTGAAACCCGCATGTGGAGCATTCGTTTGTGTGGGATGCTCTACCAGGTTCATTCCTAGATAATGCACTCAAAGGGCACTAAGCATAGAGTGTGAAAACTGAGTTTCCTTGAGAGCTGCTTGGAAGCCTGATGGTGTGTGAAGTTAGTGAGCCAAATGGAGTTGTTCTCCCACAAGAACCACTCGGCTGATCCTTCTTCAATATGCCCTTCACCAACATGCAGTGTTTCCTTGATTGAATTAGCTCTCACACCAATATTTGCGTCTAGAGCCTTTGCATTGAGGGCTATCTGAAAACGGCTGTGGCGCTGAAGTTGCCTGTGAATGTGGAGTTGGTGGCATGTGAAACCCGCATGTGGAGCATTCGTTTGTGTGGGATGCTCTACCAGGTTCATTCCTAGATAATACACTCAAAGGGCACTAAACATAGAGTGTGAAAACTGAGTTTCCTTGAGAGCTGCTTGGAAGCCTGATGGTGTGTGAAGTTAGTGAGCCAAATGGAGTTGTTCTCCCACAAGAACCACTCGGCTGATCCTTCTTCAATATGCCCTTCACCAACATGCAGTGTTTCCTTGATTGAATTAGCTCTCACACCAATATTTGCGTCTAGAGCCTTTGCATTGAGGGCTATCTGAAAACGGCTGTGGCGCTGAAGTTGCCTGTGAATGTGGAGTTGGTGGCATGTGAAACCCGCATGTGGAGCATTCGTTTGTGTGGGATGCTCTACCAGGTTCATTCCTAGATAATGCACTCAAAGGGCACTAAGCATAGAGTGTGAAAACTGAGTTTCCTTGAGAGCTGCTTGGAAGCCTGATGGTGTGTGAAGTTAGTGAGCCAAATGGAGTTGTTCTCCCACAAGAACCACTCGGCTGATCCTTCTTCAATATGCCCTTCACCAACATGCAGTGTTTCCTTGATTGAATTAGCTCTCACACCAATATTTGCGTCTAGAGCCTTTGCATTGAGGGCTATCTGAAAACGGCTGTGGCGCTGAAGTTGCCTGTGAATGTGGAGTTGGTGGCATGTGAAACCCGCATGTGGAGCATCCGTTTGTGTGGGATGCTGACCAAGCTTCCTTTCAGTCCTAGGCACACAAAGAGCACTAAGCATAGAGTGTGAAAACTGAGTTTCCTTGAGAGCTGCTTGGAAGCCTGATGGTGTGTGAAGTTAGTGAGCCAAATGGAGTTGTTCTCCCACAAGAACCACTCGGCTGATCCTTCTTCAATATGCCCTTCACCAACATGCAGTGTTTCCTTGATTGAATTAGCTCTCACACCAATATTTGCGTCTAGAGCCTTTGCATTGAGGGGCATCTGAAAACGGCTGTGGCGCTGAAGTTGCCTGTGAATGTGGAGTTGGTGCATTTGAAACCCGCATGTGGAGCATTCGTTTGTGTGGGATGCTCTACCAGGTTCACTCCTAGATAATGCACTCAAAGGGCACTAAGCATAGAGTGTGAAAACTGAGTTTCCTTGAGAGGTGCTTGGAAGCCTGATGGTGTGTGAAGTTAGTGAGCCAAATGGAGTTGTTCTCCCACAAGAACCACTCGGCTGATCCTTCTTCAATATGCCCTTCACCAACATGCAGTGTTTCCTTGATTGAATTAGCTCTCACACCAATATTTGCGTCTAGAGCCTTTGCATTGAGGGCTATCTGAAAACGGCTGTGGCGCTGAAGTTGCCTGTGAATGTGGAGTTGGTGGCATGTGAAACCCGCATGTGGAGCATACGTTTGTGTGGGATGCTCTACCAGGTTCATTCCTAGATAATGCACTCAAAGGGCACTAAACATAGAGTGTGAAAACTGAGTTTCCTTGAGAGCTGCTTGGAAGCCTGATGGTGTGTGAAGTTAGTGAGCCAAATGGAGTTGTTCTCCCACAAGAACCACTCGGCTGATCCTTCTTCAATATGCCCTTCACCAACATGCAGTGTTTCCTTGATTGAATTAGCTCTCACACCAATATTTGCGTCTAGAGCCTTTGCATTGAGGGCTATCTGAAAACGGCTGTGGCGCTGAAGTTGCCTGTGAATGTGGAGTTGGTGGCATGTGAAACCCGCATGTGGAGCATTCGTTTGTGTGGGATGCTCTACCAGGTTCATTCCTAGATAATGCACTCAAAGGGCACTAAGCATAGAGTGTGAAAACTGAGTTTCCTTGAGAGCTGCTTGGAAGCCTGATGGTGTGTGAAGTTAGTGAGCCAAATGGAGTTGTTCTCCCACAAGAACCACTCGGCTGATCCTTCTTCAATATGCCCTTCACCAACATGCAGTGTTTCCTTGATTGAATTAGCTCTCACACCAATATTTGCGTCTAGAGCCTTTGCATTGAGGGCTATCTGAAAACGGCTGTGGCGCTGAAGTTGCCTGTGAATGTGGAGTTGGTGGCATGTGAAACCCGAATGTGGAGCATTCGTTTGTGTGGGATGCTCTACCAGGTTCATTCCTAGATAATGAACTCAAAGGGCACTAAACATAGAGTGTGAAAACTGAGTTTCCTTGAGAGCTGCTTGGAAGCCTGATGGTGTGTGAAGTTAGTGAGCCAAATGGAGTTGTTCTCCCACAAGAACCACTCGGCTGATCCTTCTTCAATATGCCCTTCACCAACATGCAGTGTTTCCTTGATTGAATTAGCTCTCACACCAATATTTGCGTCTAGAGCCTTTGCATTGAGGGCTATCTGAAAACGGCTGTGGCGCTGAAGTTGCCTGTGAATGTGGAGTTGGTGGCATGTGAAACCCGCATGTGGAGCATCCGTTTGTGTGGGATGCTGACCAAGCTTCCTTTCAGTCCTAGGCACACAAAGAGCACTAAGCATAGAGTGTGAAAACTGAGTTTCCTTGAGAGCTGCTTGGAAGCCTGATGGTGTGTGAAGTTAGTGAGCCAAATGGAGTTGTTCTCCCACAAGAACCACTCGGCTGATCCTTCTTCAATATGCCCTTCACCAACATGCAGTGTTTCCTTGATTGAATTAGCTCTCACACCAATATTTGCGTCTAGAGCCTTTGCATTGAGGGCTATCTGAAAACGGCTGTGGCGCTGAAGTTGCCTGTGAATGTGGAGTTGGTGGCATGTGAAACCCGCATGTGGAGCATTCGTTTCTGTGGGATGCTCTACCAGGTTCATTCCTAGATAATGCACTCAAAGGGCACTAAGCATAGAGTGTGAAAACTGAGTTTCCTTGAGAGCTGCTTGGAAGCCTGATGGTGTGTGAAGTTAGTGAGCCAAATGGAGTTGTTCTCCCACATGAACCACTCGGCTGATCCTTCTTCAATATGCCCTTCTCCAACATGCAGTGTTTCCTTGATTGAATTAGCTCTCACACCAATATTTGCGTCTAGAGCCTTTGCATTGAGGGCTATCTGATAACGGCTGTGGCGCTGAAGTTGCCTGTGAATGTGGAGTTGGTGGCATGTGAAACCCGCATGTGGAGCATTCGTTTGTGTGGGATGCTCTACCAGGTTCATTCCTAGATAATGCACTCAAAGGGCACTAAACATAGAGTGTGAAAACTGAGTTTCCTTGAGAACTGCTTGGAAGCCTGATGGTGTGTGAAGTTAGTGAGCCAAATGGAGTTGTTCTCCCACAAGAACCACTCGGCTGATCCTTCTTCAATATGCCCTTCACCAACATGCAGTGTTTCCTTGATTGAATTAGCTCTCACACCAATATTTGCGTCTAGAGCCTTTGCATTGAGGGCTATCTGAAAACGGCTGTGGCGCTGAAGTTGCCTGTGAATGTGGAGTTGGTGGCATGTGAAACCCGCATGTGGAGCATTCGTTTGTGTGGGATGCTCTACCAGGTTCATTCCTAGATAATGCACTCAAAGGGCACTAAGCATAGAGTGTGAAAACTGAGTTTCCTTGAGAGCTGCTTGGAAGCCTGATGGTGTGTGAAGTTAGTGAGCCAAATGGAGTTGTTCTCCCACAAGAACCACTCGGCTGATCCTTCTTCAATATGCCCTTCACCAACATGCAGTGTTTCCTTGATTGAATTAGCTCTCACACCAATATTTGCGTCTAGAGCCTTTGCATTGAGGGCTATCTGAAAACGGCTGTGGCGCTGAAGTTGCCTGTGAATGTGGAGTTGGTGGCATGTGAAACCCGCATGTGGAGCATTCGTTTGTGTGGGATGCTCTACCAGGTTCATTCCTAGATAATGCACTCAAAGGGCACTAAACATAGAGTGTGAAAACTGAGTTTCCTTGAGAGCTGCTTGGAAGCCTGATGGTGTGTGAAGTTAGTGAGCCAAATGGAGTTGTTCTCCCACAAGAACCACTCGGCTGATCCTTCTTCAATATGCCCTTCACCAACATGCAGTGTTTCCTTGATTGAATTAGCTCTCACACCAATATTTGCGTCTAGAGCCTTTGCATTGAGGGCTATCTGAAAACGGCTGTGGCGCTGAAGTTGCCTGTGAATGTGGAGTTGGTGGCATGTGAAAACCGCATGTGGAGCATCCGTTTGTGTGGGATGCAGACCAAGCTTAATTTCAGTCCTAGGCACACAAAGGGCACTCTGCATAGAGTGTGAAAACTGAGTTTCCTTGAGAGCTTCTTGGAAGCCTGATGGTGTGTGAAGTTAGTGAGCCAAATGGAGTTGTTCTCCCACAAGAACCACTCGGCTGATCCTTCTTCAATATGCCCTTCACCAACATGCAGTGTTTCCTTGATTGAATTAGCTCTCACACCAATATTTGCGTCTAGAGCCTTTGCATTGAGGGCTATCTGAAAACGGCTGTGGCGCTGAAGTTGCCTGTGAATGTGGAGTTGGTGGCATGTGAAACCCGCATGTGGAGCATCCGTTTGTGTGGGATGCTGACCAAGCTTCCTTTCAGTCCTAGGCACACAAAGAGCACTAAGCATAGAGTGTGAAAACTGAGTTTCCTTGAGAGCTGCTTGGAAGCCTGATGGTGTGTGAAGTTAGTGAGCCAAATGGAGTTGTTCTCCCACAAGAACCACTCGGCTGATCCTTCTTCAATATGCCCTTCACCAACATGCAGTGTTTCCTTGATTGAATTAGCTCTCACACCAATATTTGCGTCTAGAGCCTTTGCATTGAGGGCTATCTGAAAACGGCTGTGGCGCTGAAGTTGCCTGTGAATGTGGAGTTGGTGGCATGTGAAACCCGCATGTGGAGCATTCGTTTCTGTGGGATGCTCTACCAGGTTCATTCCTAGATAATGCACTCAAAGGGCACTAAGCATAGAGTGTGAAAACTGAGTTTCCTTGAGAGCTGCTTGGAAGCCTGATGGTGTGTGAAGTTAGTGAGCCAAATGGAGTTGTTCTCCCACATGAACCACTCGGCTGATCCTTCTTCAATATGCCCTTCTCCAACATGCAGTGTTTCCTTGATTGAATTAGCTCTCACACCAATATTTGCGTCTAGAGCCTTTGCATTGAGGGCTATCTGATAACGGCTGTGGCGCTGAAGTTGCCTGTGAATGTGGAGTTGGTGGCATGTGAAACCCGCATGTGGAGCATTCGTTTGTGTGGGATGCTCTACCAGGTTCATTCCTAGATAATGCACTCAAAGGGCACTAAACATAGAGTGTGAAAACTGAGTTTCCTTGAGAACTGCTTGGAAGCCTGATGGTGTGTGAAGTTAGTGAGCCAAATGGAGTTGTTCTCCCACAAGAACCACTCGGCTGATCCTTCTTCAATATGCCCTTCACCAACATGCAGTGTTTCCTTGATTGAATTAGCTCTCACACCAATATTTGCGTCTAGAGCCTTTGCATTGAGGGCTATCTGAAAACGGCTGTGGCGCTGAAGTTGCCTGTGAATGTGGAGTTGGTGGCATGTGAAACCCGCATGTGGAGCATTCGTTTGTGTGGGATGCTCTACCAGGTTCATTCCTAGATAATGCACTCAAAGGGCACTAAACATAGAGTGTGAAAACTGAGTTTCCTTGAGAGCTGCTTGGAAGCCTGATGGTGTGTGAAGTTAGTGAGCCAAATGGAGTTGTTCTCCCACAAGAACCACTCGGCTGATCCTTCTTCAATATGCCCTTCACCAACATGCAGTGTTTCCTTGATTGAATTAGCTCTCACACCAATATTTGCGTCTAGAGCCTTTGCATTGAGGGCTATCTGAAAACGGCTGTGGCGCTGAAGTTGCCTGTGAATGTGGAGTTGGTGGCATGTGAAAACCGCATGTGGAGCATCCGTTTGTGTGGGATGCAGACCAAGCTTAATTTCAGTCCTAGGCACACAAAGGGCACTCTGCATAGAGTGTGAAAACTGAGTTTCCTTGAGAGCTTCTTGGAAGCCTGATGGTGTGTGAAGTTAGTGAGCCAAATGGAGTTGTTCTCCCACAAGAACCACTCGGCTGATCCTTCTTCAATATGCCCTTCACCAACATGCAGTGTTTCCTTGATTGAATTAGCTCTCACACCAATATTTGCGTCTAGAGCCTTTGCATTGAGGGCTATCTGAAAACGGCTGTGGCGCTGAAGTTGCCTGTGAATGTGGAGTTGGTGGCATGTGAAACCCGCATGTGGAGCATTCGTTTGTGTGGGATGCTCTACCAGGTTCATTCCTAGATAATGCACTCAAAGGGCACTAAACATAGAGTGTGAAAACTGAGTTTCCTTGAGAGCTGCTTGGAAGCCTGATGGTGTGTGAAGTTAGTGAGCCAAATGGAGTTGTTCTCCCACAAGAACCACTCGGCTGATCCTTCTTCAATATGCCCTTCACCAACATGCAGTGTTTCCTTGATTGAATTAGCTCTCACACCAATATTTGCGTCTAGAGCCTTTGCATTGAGGGCTATCTGAAAACGGCTGTGGCGCTGAAGTTGCCTGTGAATGTGGAGTTGGTGGCATGTGAAAACCGCATGTGGAGCATCCGTTTGTGTGGGATGCAGACCAAGCTTAATTTCAGTCCTAGGCACACAAAGGGCACTCTGCATAGAGTGTGAAAACTGAGTTTCCTTGAGAGCTTCTTGGAAGCCTGATGGTGTGTGAAGTTAGTGAGCCAAATGGAGTTGTTCTCCCACAAGAACCACTCGGCTGATCCTTCTTCAATATGCCCTTCACCAACATGCAGTGTTTCCTTGATTGAATTAGCTCTCACACCAATATTTGCGTCTAGAGCCTTTGCATTGAGGGCTATCTGAAAACGGCTGTGGCGCTGAAGTTGCCTGTGAATGTGGAGTTGGTGGCATGTGAAACCCGCATGTGGAGCATTCGTTTGTGTGGGATGCTCTACCAGGTTCATTCCTAGATAATGCACTCAAAGGGCACTAAGCATAGAGTGTGAAAACTGAGTTTCCTTGAGAGGTGCTTGGAAGCCTGATGGTGTGTGAAGTTAGTGAGCCAAATGGAGTTGTTCTCCCACAAGAACCACTCGGCTGATCCTTCTTCAATATGCCCTTCACCAACATGCAGTGTTTCCTTGATTGAATTAGCTCTCACACCAATATTAGCGTCTAGAGCCTTTGCATTGAGGGCTATCTGAAAACGGCTGTGGCGCTGAAGTTGCCTGTGAATGTGGAGTTGGTGGCATGTGAAAACCGCATGTGGAGCATCCGTTTGTGTGGGATGCTGACCAAGCTTAATTTCAGTCCTAGGCACACAAAGAGCACTCTGCATAGAGTGTGAAAACAGAGTTTCCTTGAGAGCTTCATGGAAGCCTGATGGTGTGTGAAGTTAGTGAGCCAAATGGAGTTGTTCTCCCACAAGAACCACTCGGCTGATCCTTCTTCAATATGCCCTTCACCAACATGCAGTGTTTCCTTGATTGAATTAGCTCTCACACCAATATTTGCGTCTAGAGCCTTTGCATTGAGGGCTATCTGAAAACGGCTGTGGCGCTGAAGTTGCCTGTGAATGTGGAGTTGGTGGCATGTGAAACCCGCATGTGGAGCATTCGTTTGTGTGGGATGCTCTACCAGGTTCATTCCTAGATAATGCACTCAAAGGGCACTAAGCATAGAGTGTGAAAACTGAGTTTCCTTGAGAGCTGCTTGGAAGCCTGATGGTGTGTGAAGTTAGTGAGCCAAATGGAGTTGTTCTCCCACAAGAACCACTCGGCTGATCCTTCTTCAATATGCCCTTCACCAACATGCAGTGTTTCCTTGATTGAATTAGCTCTCACACCAATATTTGCGTCTAGAGCCTTTGCATTGAGGGCTATCTGAAAACGGCTGTGGCGCTGAAGTTGCCTGTGAATGTGGAGTTGGTGGCATGTGAAACCCGCATGTGGAGCATTTGTTTGTGCGGGATGCTCTACCAGGTTCATTCCAAGATAATGCACTCAAAGGGCACTAAGCATAGAGTGTGAAAACTGAGTTTCCTTGAGAGCTGCTTGGAAGCCTGATGGTGTGTGAAGTTAGTGAGCCAAATGGAGTTGTTCTCCCACAAGAACCACTCGGCTGATCCTTCTTCAATATGCCCTTCACCAACATGCAGTGTTTCCTTGATTGAATTAGCTCTCACACCAATATTTGCGTCTAGAGCCTTTGCATTGAGGGCTATGTGAAAACGGCTGTGGCGCTGAAGTTGCCTGTGAATGTGGAGTTGGTGGCATGTGAAACCCGCATGTGGAGCATTCGTTTGTGTGGGATGCTCTACCAGGTTCATTCCTAGATAATGCACTCAAAGGGCACTAAACATAGAGTGTGAAAACTGAGTTTCCTTGAGAGCTGCTTGGAAGCCTGATGGTGTGTGAAGTTAGTGAGCCAAATGGAGTTGTTCTCCCACAAGAACCACTCGGCTGATCCTTCTTCAATATGCCCTTCACCAACATGCAGTGTTTCCTTGATTGAATTAGCTCTCACACCAATATTTGCGTCTAGAGCCTTTGCATTGAGGGCTATCTGAAAATGGCTGTGGCGCTGAAGTTGCCTGTGAATGTGGAGTTGGTGGCATGTGAAACCAGCATGTGGAGCATTCGTTTGTGTGGGATGCTGACCAAGCTTCATTTCAGTCCTAGGCACACAAAGAGCACTAAATATAGAGTGTGAAAACTGAGTTTCCTTGAGAGCTGCTTGGAAGCCTGATGGTGTGTGAAGTAAGTGAGCCAAATGGAGTTGTTCTCCCACAAGAACCACTCGGCTGATCCTTCTTCAATATTCCCTTCACCAACATGCAGTGTTTCCTTGATTGAATTAGCTCTCACACCAATATTTGCGTCTAGAGCCTTTGCATTGAGGGCTATCTGAAAACGGCTGTGGCGCTGAAGTTGCCTGTGAATGTGAAGTTGGTGGCATGTGAAACCCGCATGTGGAGCATTCGTTTGTGTGGGATGCTCTACCAGGTTCATTCCTAGATAATGCACTCAAAGGGCACTAAGCATAGAGTGTGAAAACTGAGTTTCCTTGAGAGCTGCTTGGAAGCCTGATGGTGTGTGAAGTTAGTGAGCCAAATGGAGTTGTTCTCCCACAAGAACCACTCGGCTGATCCTTCTTCAATATGCCCTTCACCAACATGCAGTGTTTCCTTGATTGAATTAGCTCTCACACCAATATTTGCGTCTAGAGCCTTTGCATTGAGGGCTATCTGAAAACGGCTGTGGCGCTGATGTTGCCTATGAATGTGTAGTTGGTGGCATGTGAAACCCGCATGTGGAGCATTCGTTTGTGTGGGATGCTCTACCAGGTTCATTCCTAGATAATGCACTCAAAGGGCACTAAACATAGAGTGTGAAAACTGAGTTTCCTTGAGAGCTGCTTGGAAGCCTGATGGTGTGTGAAGTTAGTGAGCCAAATGGAGTTGTTCTCCCACAAGAACCACTCGGCTGATCCTTCTTCAATATGCCCTTCACCAACATGCAGTGTTTCCTTGATTGAATTAGCTCTCACACCAATATTTGCGTCTAGAGCCTTTGCATTGAGGGCTATCTGAAAACGGCTGTGGCGCTGAAGTTGCCTGTGAATGTGGAGTTGGTGGCATGTGAAACCCGCATGTGGAGCATTCGTTTGTGTGGGATGCTGACCAAGCTTCATTTCAGTCCTAGGCACACAAAGAGCACTAAGCATAGAGTGTGAAAACTGAGTTTCCTTGAGAGCTGCTTGGAAGCCTGATGGTGTGTGAAGTTAGTGAGCCAAATGGAGTTGTTCTCCCACAAGAACCACTCGGCTGATCCTTCTTCAATATGCCCTTCACCAACATGCAGTGTTTCCTTGATTGAATTAGCTCTCACACCAATATTTGCGTCTAGAGCCTTTGCATTGAGGGCTATCTGAAAACGGCTGTGGCGCTGAAGTTGCCTGTGAATGTGGAGTTGGTGGCATGTGAAACCCGCATGTGGAGCATTCGTTTGTGTGGGATGCTCTACCAGGTTCATTCCTAGATAATGCACTCAAAGGGCACTAAGCATAGAGTGTGAAAACTGAGTTTCCTTGAGAGCTGCTTGGAAGCCTGATGGTGTGTGAAGTTAGTGAGCCAAATGGAGTTGTTCTCCCACAAGAACCACTCGGCTGATCCTTCTTCAATATGCCCTTCACCAACATCAGTGTTTCCTTGATTGAATTAGCTCTCACACCAATATTTGCGTCCAGAGCCTTTGCATTGAGGGCTATCTGAAAACGGCTGTGGCGCTGAAGTTGCCTGTGAATGTGGAGTTGGTGGCATGTGAAACCCGCATGTGGAGCATTCGTTTGTGTGGGATGCTCTACCAGGTTCATTCCTAGATAATGCACTCAAAGGACACTAAGCATAGAGTGTGAAAACTGAGTTTCCTTGAGAGCTGCTTGGAAGCCTGATGGTGTGTGAAGTTAGTGAGCCAAATGAAGTTGTTCTCCCACAAGAACCACTCGGCTGATCTTTCTTCAATATGCCCTTCACCAACATGCAGTGTTTCCTTGATTGAATTAGCTCTCACACCAATATTAGTGTCTAGAGCCTTTGCATTGAGGGCTATCTGAAAACGGCTGTGGCGCTGAAGTTGCCTGTGAATGTGGAGTTGGTGGCATGTGAAACCCGCATGTGGAGCATTCGTTTGTGTGGGATGCTCTACCAGGTTCATTCCTAGATAATGCACTCAAAGGGCACTAAGCATAGAGTGTGAAAACTGAGTTTCCTTGAGAGCTGCTTGGAAGCCTGATGGTGTGTGAAGTTAGTGAGCCAAATGGAGTTGTTCTCCCACAAGAACCACTCGGCTGATCCTTCTTCAATATGCCCTTCACCAACATGCAGTGTTTCCTTGATTGTATTAGCTCTCACACCAATATTTGCGTCTAGAGCCTTTGCATTGAGGGCTATCTGAAAACGGCTGTGGCGCTGAAGTTGCCTGTGAATGTGGAGTTGGTGGCATGTGAAACCCGCATGTGGAGCATTCGTTTGTGTGGGATGCTCTACCAGGTTCATTCCTAGATAATGCACTCAAAGGGCACTAAGCATAGAGTGTGAAAACTGAGTTTCCTTGAGAGCTGCTTGGAAGCCTGATGGTGTGTGAAGTTAGTGAGCCAAATGGAGTTGTTCTCCCACAAGAACCACTCGGCTGATCTTTCTTCAATATGCCCTTCACCAACATGCAGTGTTTCCTTGATTGAATTAGCTCTCACACCAATATTTGCGTCTAGAGCCTTTGCATTGAGGGCTATCTGAAAACGGCTATGGCGCTGAAGTTGCCTGTGAATGTGGAGTTGGTGGCATGTGAAACCCGCATGTGGAGCATTCGTTTGTGTGGGATGCTCTACAAGGTTCATTCCTAGATAATGCACTCAAAGGGCACTAAGCAAAGAGTGTGAAAACTGAGTTTCCTTGAGAGCTGCTTGGAAGCCTGATGGTGTGTGAAGTTAGTGAGCCAAATGGAGTTGTTCTCCCACAAGAACCACTCGGCTGATCCTTCTTCAATATGCCCTTCACCAACATGCAGTGTTTCCTTGATTGAATTAGCTCTCACACCAATATTTGCGTCTAGAGCCTTTGCATTGAGGGCTATCTGAAAACGGCTGTGGCGCTGAAGTTGCCTGTGAATGTGGAGTTGGTGGCATGTGAAACCCGCATGTGGAGCATTCGTTTGTGTGGGATGTTCTACCAGGTTCATTCCTAGATAATGCACTCAAAGGACACTAAGCATAGAGTGTGAAAACTGAGTTTCCTTGAGAGCTGCTTGGAAGCCTGATGGTGTGTGACGTTAGTGAGCCAAATGGAGTTGTTCTCCCACAAGAACCACTCGGCTGATCCTTCTTCAATATGCCCTTCACCAGCATGCAGTGTTTCCTTGATTGAATTAGCTCTCACACCAATATTTGCGTCCAGAGCCTTTGCATTGAGGGCTATCTGAAAACGGCTGTGGCGCTGAAGTTGCCTGTGAATGTGGAGTTGGTGGCATGTGAAACCCGCATGTGGAGCATTCGCTTGTGTGGGATGCTCTACCAGGTTCATTCCTAGATAATGCACTCAAAGGGCACTAAGCTTAGAGTGTGAAAACTGAGTTTCCTTCAGTGTTGTTTGGAAGCCTGATGGTGTGTGAAGTTAGTGAGCCAAATGGAGTTGTTCTCCCACAAGAACCACTCGGCTGATCTTTCTTCAATATGCCCTTCACCAACATGCAGTGTTTCCTTGATTGAATTAGCTCTCACACCAATATTTGCGTCTAGAGCCTTTGCATTGAGGGCTATCTGAAAACGGCTGTGGCGCTGAAGTTGCCTGTGAATGTGGAGTTGGTGGCATGTGAAACCCGCATGTGGAGCATTCGTTTGTGTGGGATGCTCTACCAGGTTCATTCCTAGATAATGCACTCAAAGGGCACTAAGCGTAGAGTGTAAAAACTGAGTTTCCTTGAGAGCTGCTTGGAAGCCTGATGGTGTGTGAAGTTAGTGAGCCAAATGGAGTTGTTCTCCCACAAGAACCACTCAGCTGATCGTTCTTCAATATGCCCTTCACCAACATGCAGTGTTTCCTTGATTGAATTAGCTCTCACACAAATATTTGCGTCTAGAGCCTTTGCATTGAGGGCTATCTGAAAACGGCTATGGCGCTGAAGTTGCCTGTGAATGTGGAGTTGGTGGCATGTGAAACCCGCATGTGGAGCATTCGTTTGTGTGGGATGCTCTACCAGGTTCATTCCTAGATAATGCACTCAAAGGGCACTAAGCAAAGAGTGTGAAAACTGAGTTTCCTTGAGAGCTGCTTGGAAGCCTGATGGTGTGTGAAGTTAGTGAGCCAAATGGAGTTGTTCTCCCACAAGAACCACTCGGCTGATCCTTCTTCAATATGCCCTTCACCAGCATGCAGTGTTTCCTTGATTGAATTAGCTCTCACACCAATATTTGCGTCTAGAGCCTTTGCATTGAGGGCTATCTGAAAACGGCTGTGGCGCTGAAGTTGCCTGTGAATGTGGAGTTGGTGGCATGTGAAACCCGCATGTGGAGCATTCGTTTGTGTGGGATGTTCTACCAGGTTCATTCCTAGATAATGCACTCAAAGGGCACTAAGCATAGAGTGTGAAAACTGAGTTTCCTTGAGAGCTGCTTGGAAGCCTGATGGTGTGTGAAGTTAGTGAGCCAAATGGAGTTGTTCTCCCACAAGAACCACTCGGCTGATCCTTCTTCAATATGCCCTTCACCAACATGCAGTGTTTCCTTGATTGAATTAGCTCTCACACCAATATTTGCGTCTAGAGCCTTTGCATTGAGGGCTATCTGAAAACGGCTGTGGCGCTGAAGTTGCCTGTGAATGTGGAGTTGGTGGCATGTGAAACCCGCATGTGGAGCATTCGTTTGTGTGGGATGCTCTACCAGGTTCATCCCTAGATAATGCACTCAAAGGGCACTAAGCATAGAGTGTGAAAACTGAGTTTCCTTGAGAGCTGCTTGGAAGCCTGATGGTGTGTGAAGTTAGTGAGCCAAATGGAGTTGTTCTCCCACAAGAACCACTCGGCTGATCGTTCTTCAATATGCCCTTCACCAACATGCAGTGTTTCCTTGATTGAATTAGCTCTCACACCAATATTTGCGTCTAGAGCCTTTGCATTGAGGGCTATCTGAAAACGGCTATGGCGCTGAAGTTGCCTGTGAATGTGGAGTTGGTGGCATGTGAAACCCGCATGTGGAGCATTCGTTTGTGTGGGATGCTCTACAAGGTTCATTCCTAGATAATGCACTCAAAGGGCACTAAGCAAAGAGTGTGAAAACTGAGTTTCCTTGAGAGCTGCTTGGAAGCCTGATGGTGTGTGAAGTTAGTGAGCCAAATGGAGTTGTTCTCCCACAAGAACCACTCGGCTGATCCTTCTTCAATATGCCCTTTACCAACATGCAGTGTTTCCTTGATTGAATTAGCTCTCACACCAATATTTGCGTCTAGAGCCTTTGCATTGAGGGCTATCTGAAAACGGCTGTGGCGCTGAAGTTGCCTGTGAATGTGGAGTTGGTGGCATGTGAAACCCGCATGTGGAGCATTCGTTTGTGTGGGATGCTCTACCAGGTTCATTCCTAGATAATGCACTCAAAGGGCACTAAGCATAGAGTGTGAAAACTGAGTTTCCTTGAGAGCTGCTTGGAAGCCTGATGGTGTGTGAAGTTAGTGAGCCAAATGGAGTTGTTCTCCCACAAGAACCACTCGGCTGATCCTTCTTCAATATGCCCTTCACCAACATGCAGTGTTTCCTTGATTGAATTAGCTCTCACACCAATATTTGCGTCCAGAGACTTTGCATTGAGGGCTATCTGAAAACGGCTGTGGCGCTGAAGTTGCCTGTGAATGTGGAGTTGGTGGCATGTGAAACCCGCATGTGGAGCATTCGCTTGTGTGGGATGCTCTACCAGGTTCATTCCTAGATAATGCACTCAAAGGGCACTAAGCTTAGAGTGTGAAAACTGAGTTTCCTTGAGAGCTGCTTGGAAGCCTGATGGTGTGTGAAGTTAGTGAGCCAAATGGAGTTGTTCTCCCACAAGAACCACTCGGCTGATCCTTCTTCAATATGCCCTTCACCAACATGCAGTGTTTCCTTGATTGAATTAGCTCTCACACCAATATTTGTGTCTAGAGCCTTTGCATTGAGGGCTATCTGAAAACGGCTGTGGCGCTGAAGTTGCCTGTGAATGTGGAGTTGGTGGCATGTGAAACCCGCATGTGGAGCATTCGTTTGTGTGGGATGCTCTACCAGGTTCATTCCTAGATAATGCACTCAAAGGGCACTAAGCATAGAGTGTGAAAACTGAGTTTCCTTGAGAGCTGCTTGGAAGCCTGATGGTGTGTGAAGTTAGTGAGCCAAATGGAGTTGTTCTCCCACAAGAACCACTCGGCTGATCGTTCTTCAATATGCCCTTCACCAACATGCAGTGTTTCCTTGATTGAATTAGCTCTCACACCAATATTTGCGTCTAGAGCCTTTGCATTGAGGGCTATCTGAAAACGGCTATGGCGCTGAAGTTGCCTGTGAATGTGGAGTTGGTGGCATGTGAAACCCGCATGTGGAGCATTCGTTTGTGTGGGATGCTCTACAAGGTTCATTCCTAGATAATGCACTCAAAGGGCACTAAGCAAAGAGTGTGAAACCTGAGTTTCCTTGAGAGCTGCTTGGAAGCCTGATGGTGTGTGAAGTTAGTGAGCCAAATGGAGTTGTTCTCCCACAAGAACCACTCGGCTGATCCTTCTTCAATATGCCCTTCACCAACATGCAGTGTTTCCTTGATTGAATTAGCTCTCACACCAATATTTGCGTCTAGAGCCTTTGCATTGAGGGCTATCTGAAAACGGCTGTGGCGCTGAAGTTGCCTGTGAATGTGGAGTTGGTGGCATGTGAAACCCGCATGTGGAGCATTCGTTTGTGTGGGATGCTCTACCAGGTTCATTCCTAGATAATGCACTCAAAGGGCACTAAGCATAGAGTGTGAAAACTGAGTTTCCTTGAGAGCTGCTTGGAAGCCTGATGGTGTGTGAAGTTAGTGAGCCAAATGGAGTTGTTCTCCCACAAGAACCACTCGGCTGATCCTTCTTCAATATGCCCTTCACCAACATGCAGTGTTTCCTTGATTGAATTAGCTCTCACACCAATATTTGGGTCTAGAGCCTTTGCATTGAGGGCTATCTGAAAACGGCTGTGGCGCTGAAGTTGCCTGTGAATGTGGAGTTGGTGGCATGTGAAACCCGCATGTGGAGCATTCGTTTGTGTCGGATGCTCTACCAGGTTCATTCCTAGATAATGCACTCAAAGGGCACTAAGCATAGAGTGTGAAAACTGAGTTTCCTTGAGAGCTGCTTGGAAGCCTGATGGTGTGTGAAGTTAGTGAGCCAAATGGAGTTGTTCTCCCACAAGAACCACTCGGCTGATCTTTCTTCAATATGCCCTTCACCAACATGCAGTGTTTCCTTGATTGAATTAGCTCTCACACCAATATTTGCGTCCAGAGCCTTTGCATTGAGGGCTATCTGAAAACGGCTGTGGCGCTGAAGTTGCCTGTGAATGTGGAGTTGGTGGCATGTGAAACCCGCATGTGGAGCATTCGTTTGTGTGGGATGCTCTACCAGGTTCACTCCTAGATAATGCACTCAAAGGGCACTAAACATAGAGTGTGAAAACTGAGTTTCCTTGAGAGCTGCTTGGAAGCCTGATGGTGTGTGAAGTTAGTGAGCCAAATGGAGTTGTTCTCCCACAAGAACCACTCGGCTGATCCTTCTTCAATATGCCCTTCACCAACATGCAGTGTTTCCTTGATTGAATTAGCTCTCACACCAATATTTGCGTCTAGAGCCTTTGCATTGAGGGCTATCTGAAAACGGCTGTGGCGCTGAAGTTGCCTGTGAATGTGGAGTTGGTGGCATGTGAAACCCGCATGTGGAGCATTCGCTTGTGTGGGATGCTCTACCAGGTTCATTCCTAGATAATGCACTCAAAGGGCACTAAGCTTAGAGTGTGAAAACTGAGTTTCCTTCAGTGTTGTTTGGAAGCCTGATGGTGTGTGAAGTTAGTGAGCCAAATGGAGTTGTTCTCCCACAAGAACCACTCGGCTGATCTTTCTTCAATATGCCCTTCACCAACATGCAGTGTTTCCTTGATTGAATTAGCTCTCACACCAATATTTGCGTCTAGAGCCTTTGCATTGAGGGCTATCTGAAAACGGCTGTGGCGCTGAAGTTGCCTGTGAATGTGGAGTTGGTGGCATGTGAAACCCGCATGTGGAGCATTCGTTTGTGTGGGATGCTCTACCAGGTTCATTCCTAGATAATGCACTCAAAGGGCACTAAGCATAGAGTGTGAATACTGAGTTTCCTTGAGAGCTGCTTGGAAGCCTGATGGTGTGTGAAGTTAGTGAGCCAAATGGAGTTGTTCTCCCACAAGAACCACTCGGCTGATCCTTCTTCAATATGCCCTTCACCAACATGCAGTGTTTCCTTGATTGAATTAGCTCTCACACCAATATTTGCGTCTAGAGCCTTTGCATTGAGGGCTATCTGAAAACGGCTGTGGCGCTGAAGTTGCCTGTGAATGTGGAGTTGGTGGCATGTGAAACCCGAATGTGGAGCATTCGTTTGTGTGGGATGCTCTACCAGGTTCATTCCTAGATAATGCACTCAAAGGGCACTAAGCATAGAGTGAAAACTGAGTTTCCTTGAGAGCTGCTTGGAAGCCTGATGGTGTGTGAAGTTAGTGAGCCAAATGGAGTTGTTCTCCCACAAGAACCACTCGGCTGATCCTTCTTCAATATGCCCTTCACCAACATGCAGTGTTTCCTTGATTGAATTAGCTCTCACACCAATATTTGCGTCTAGAGCCTTTGCATTGAGGGCTATCTGAAAACGGCTGTGGCGCTGAAGTTGCCTGTGAATGTGGAGTTGGTGGCATGTGAAACCCGCATGTGCAACATTCGTTTGTGTGTAATGCTCTACCAGGTTCACTCCTAGATAATGCACTCAAAGGGCACTAAACATAGAGTGTGAAAACTGAGTTTCCTTGAGAGCTGCTTGGAAGCCTGATGGTGTGTGAAGTTAGTGAGCCAAATGGAGTTGTTCTCCCACAAGAACCACTCGGCTGATCCTTCTTCAATATGCCCTTCACCAACATGCAGTGTTTCCTTGATTGAATTAGCTCTCACACCAATATTTGCGTCTAGAGCCTTTGCATTGAGGGCTATCTGAAAACGGCTGTGGCGCTGAAGTTGCCTGTGAATGTGGAGTTGGTGGCATGTGAAACCCGCATGTGGAGCATTCGTTTGTGTGGGATGCTCTACCAGGTTCATTCCTAGATAATGCACTCAAAGGGCACTAAGCATAGAGTGTGAAAACTGAGTTTCCTTGAGAGCTGCTTGGAAGCCTGATGGTGTGTGAAGTTAGTGAGCCAAATGGAGTTGTTCTCCCACAAGAACCACTCGGCTGATCCTTCTTCAATATGCCCTTCACCAACATGCAGTGTTTCCTTGATTGAATTAGCTCTCACACCAATATTTGCGTCTAGAGCCTTTGCATTGAGGGCTATCTGAAAACGGCTGTGGCGCTGAAGTTGCCTGTGAATGTGGAGTTGGTGGCATGTGAAACCCGCATGTGGAGCATTCGTTTGTGTGGGATGCTCTACCAGGTTCATTCCTAGATAATGCACTCAAAGGGCACTAAGCATAGAGTGTGAAAACTGAGTTTCCTTGAGAGCTGCTTGGAAGCCTGATGGTGTGTGAAGTTAGTGAGCCAAATGGAGTTGTTCTCCCACAAGAACCACTCGGCTGATCCTTCTTCAATATGCCCTTCACCAACATGCAGTGTTTCCTTGATTGAATTAGCTCTCACACCAATATTTGCGTCTAGAGCCTTTGCATTGAGGGCTATCTGAAAACGGCTGTGGCGCTGAAGTTGCCTGTGAATGTGGAGTTGGTGGCATGTGAAACCCGCATGTGGAGCATTCGTTTGTGTGGGATGCTCTACCAGGTTCATTCCTAGATAATGCACTCAAAGGGCACTAAGCATAGAGTGTGAAAACTGAGTTTCCTTGAGAGCTGCTTGGAAGCCTGATGGTGTGTGAAGTTAGTGAGCCAAATGGAGTTGTTCTCCCACAAGAACCACTCGGCTGATCCTTCTTCAATATGCCCTTCACCAACATGCAGTGTTTCCTTGATTGAATTAGCTCTCACACCAATATTTGTGTCTAGAGCCTTTGCATTGAGGACTATCTGAAAACGGCTGTGGCGCTGAAGTTGCCTGTGAATGTGGAGTTGGTGGCATGTGAAACCCGCATGTGGAGCATTCGTTTGTGTAGGATGCTCTACCAGGTTCATTCCTAGATAATGCACTCAAAGGGCACTAAACATAGAGTGTGAAAACTGAGTTTCCTTGAGAGCTGCTTGGAAGCCTGATGGTGTGTGAAGTTAGTGAGCCAAATGGAGTTGTTCTCCCTCAAGAATCACTCGGCTGATCTTTCTTCAATATGCCCTTCACCAACATGCAGTGTTTCCTTGATTGAATTAGCTATCACACCAATATTTGCATCTAGAGCCTTTGCATTGAGGGCTATCTGAAAACGGCTGTGGCGCTGAAGTTGCCTGTGAATGTGGAGTTGGTGGCATGTGAAACCCGCATGTGGAGCATTCGTTTGTGTGTAATGCTCTACCAGGTTCATTCCTAGATAATGCACTCAAAGGGCACTAAGCATAGAGTGTGAAAACTGAGTTTCGTTGAGAGCTGCTTGGAAGCCTGATGGTGTGTGAAGTTAGTGAGCCAAATGGAGTTGTTCTCCCACAAGAACCACTCGGCTGATCCTTCTTCAATATGCCCTTCACCAACATGCAGTGTTTCCTTGATTGAATTAGCTCTCACACCAATATTTGCGTCTAGAGCCTTTGCATTGAGGGCTATCTGAAAACGGCTGTGGCGCTGAAGTTGCCTGTGAATGTGGAGTTGGTGGCATGTGAAACCCGCATGTGGAGCATTCGTTTGTGTGGGATGCTCTACCAGGTTCATTCCTAGATAATGCACTCAAAGGGCACTAAGCATAGAGTGTGAAAACTGAGTTTCCTTGAGAGCTGCTTGGAAGCCTGATGGTGTGTGAAGTTAGTGAGCCAAATGGAGTTGTTCTCCCACAAGAACCACTCGGCTGATCCTTCTTCAATATGCCCTTCACCAACATGCAGTGTTTCCTTGATTGAATTAGCTCTCACACCAATATTTGCGTCTAGAGCCTTTGCATTGAGGGCTATCTGAAAACGGCTGTGGCGCTGAAGTTGCCTGTGAATGTGGAGTTGGTGGCATGTGAAACCCGCATGTGGAGCATTCGTTTGTGTGGGATGCTCTACCAGGTTCATTCCTAGATAATGCACTCAAAGGGCACTAAACATAGAGTGTGAAAACTGAGTTTCCTTGAGAGCTGCTTGGAAGCCTGATGGTGTGTGAAGTTAGTGAACCAAATGGAGTAGTTCTCCCACAAGAACCACTCGGCTGATCCTTCTTCAATATGCCCTTCACCAACATGCAGTGTTTCCTTGATTGAATTAGCTCTCACACCAATATTTGCGTCTAGAGCCTTTGCATTGAGGGCTATCTGAAAACGGCTGTGGCGCTGAAGTTGCCTGTGAATGTGGAGTTGGTGGCATGTGAAACCCGCATGTGGAGCATTCGTTTGTGTGGGATGCTCTACCAGGTTCATTCCTAGATAATGCACTCAAAGGGCACTAAGCATAGAGTGTGAAAACTGAGTTTCCTTGAGAGCTGCTTGGAAGCCTGATGGTGTGTGAAGTTAGTGAGCCAAATGGAGTTGTTCTCCCACAAGAACCACTCGGCTGATCCTTCTTCAATATGCCCTTCACCAACATGCAGTGTTTCCTTGATTGAATTAGCTCTCACACCAATATTTGTGTCTAGAGCCTTTGCATTGAGGACTATCTGAAAACGGCTGTGGCGCTGAAGTTGCCTGTGAATGTGGAGTTGGTGGCATGTGAAACCCGCATGTGGAGCATTCGTTTGTGTAGGATGCTCTACCAGGTTCATTCCTAGATAATGCACTCAAAGGGCACTAAACATAGAGTGTGAAAACTGAGTTTCCTTGAGAGCTGCTTGGAAGCCTGATGGTGTGTGAAGTTAGTGAGCCAAATGGAGTTGTTCTCCCTCAAGAATCACTCGGCTGATCTTTCTTCAATATGCCCTTCACCAACATGCAGTGTTTCCTTGATTGAATTAGCTATCACACCAATATTTGCATCTAGAGCCTTTGCATTGAGGGCTATCTGAAAACGGCTGTGGCGCTGAAGTTGCCTGTGAATGTGGAGTTGGTGGCATGTGAAACCCGCATGTGGAGCATTCGTTTGTGTGTAATGCTCTACCAGGTTCATTCCTAGATAATGCACTCAAAGGGCACTAAACATAGAGTGTGAAAACTGAGTTTCCTTGAGAGCTGCTTGGAAGCCTGATGGTGTGTGAAGTTAGTGAGCCAAATGGAGTTGTTCTCCCACAAGAACCACTCGGCTGATCCTTCTTCAATATGCCCTTCACCAACAGGCAGTGTTTCCTTGATTGAATTAGCTCTCACACCAATATTTGCGTCTAGAGCCTTTGCATTGAGGGCTATCTGAAAACGGCTGTGGCGCTGAAGTTGCCTGTGAATGTGGAGTTGGTGGCATGTGAAACCCGCATGTGGAGCATTCGTTTGTGTGGGATGCTCTACCAGGTTCATTCCTAGATAATGCACTCAAAGGGCACTAAGCATAGAGTGTCAAAACTGAGTTTCCTTGAGAGCTGCTTGGAAGCCTGATGGTGTGTGAAGTTAGTGAGCCAAATGGAGTTGTTCTCCCACAAGAACCACTCGGCTGATCTTTCTTCAATATGCCCTTCAACAACATGCAGTGTTTCCTTGATTGAATTAGCTCTCACACCAATATTTGCGTCTAGAGCCTTTGCATTGAGGGCTATCTGAAAACGGCTGTGGCGCTGAAGTTGCCTGTGAATGTGGAGTTGGTGGCATGTGAAACCCGCATGTGGAGCATTCGTTTGTGTGTAATGCTCTACCAGGTTCATTCCTAGATAATGCACTCAAAGGGCACTAAACATAGAGTGTGAAAACTGAGTTTCCTTGAGAGCTGCTTGGAAGCCTGATGGTGTGTGAAGTTAGTGAGCCAAATGGAGTTGTTCTCCCACAAGAACCACTCGGCTGATCCTTCTTCAATATGCCCTTCACCAACATGCAGTGTTTCCTTGATTGAATTAGCTCTCACACCAATATTTGCGTCTAGAGCCTTTGCATTGAGGGCTATCTGAAAACGGCTGTGGCGCTGAAGTTGCCTGTGAAAGTGGAGTTGGTGGCATGTGAAACCCGCATGTGGAGCATTCGTTTGTGTGGGATGCTCTACCAGGTTCATTCCTAGATAATGCACTCAAAGGGCACTAAACATAGAGTGTGAAAACTGAGTTTCCTTGAGAGCTGCTTGGAAGCCTGATGGTGTGTGAAGTTAGTGAGCCAAATGGAGTTGTTCTCCCACAAGAACCACTCGGCTGATCCTTCTTCAATATGCCCTTCACCAACATGCAGTGTTTCCTTGATTGAATTAGCTCTCACACCAATATTTGCGTCTAGAGCCTTTGCATTGAGGGCTATCTGAAAACGGCTGTGGCGCTGAAGTTGCCTGTGAATGTGGAGTTGGTGGCATGTGAAACCCGCATGTGGATCATTCGTTTGTGTGGGATGCTCTACCAGGTTCATTCCTAGATAATGCACTCAAAGGGCACTAAGCATAGAGTGTGAAAACTGAGTTTCCTTGAGAGCTGCTTGGAAGCCTGATGGTGTGTGAAGTTAGTGAGCCAAATGGAGTTGTTCTCCCACAAGAACCACTCGGCTGATCCTTTTTCAATATGCCCTTCACCAACATGCAGTGTTTCCTTGATTGAATTAGCTCTCACACCAATATTTGCGTCCAGAGCCTTTGCATTGAGGGCTATCTGAAAACGGCTGTGGCGCTGAAGTTGCCTGTGAATGTGGAGTTGGTGGCATGTGAAACCCGCATGTGGAGCATTCGTTTGTGTGTAATGCTCTACCAGGTTCACTCTAAGATAATGCACTCAAAGGGCACTAAGCATAGAGTGTGAAAACTGAGTTTCCTTGAGAGCTGCTTGGAAGCCTGATGGTGTGTGAAGTTAGTGAGCCAAATGGAGTTGTTCTCCCACAAGAACCACTCGGCTGATCCTTCTTCAATATGCCCTTCACCAACAGGCAGTGTTTCCTTGATTGAATTAGCTCTCACACCAATATTTGTGTCTAGAGCCTTTGCATTGAGGGCTATCTAAAAACGGCTGTGGCGCTGAAGTTGCCTGTGAATGTGGAGTTGGTGGCATGTGAAACCCGCATGTGGAGCATTCGTTTGTGTGGGATGCTCTACCAGGTTCATTCCTATATAATGCACTCAAAGGGCACTAAGCATAGAGTGTGAAAACTGAGTTTCCTTGAGAGCTGCTTGGAAGCCTGATGGTGTGTGAAGTTAGTGAGCCAAATGGAGTTGTTCTCCCACAAGAACCACTCGGCTGATCCTTCTTCAATATGCCCTTCACCAACATGCAGTGTTTCCTTGATTGAATTAGCTCTCACACCAATATTTGCGTCTAGAGCCTTTGCATTGAGGGCTATCTGAAAACGGCTGTGGCGCTGAAGTTGCCTGTGAATGTGGAGTTGGTGGCATGTGAAACCCGCATGTGGAGCATTCGTTTGTGTAGGATGCTCTACCAGG